>NC_090930.1:1270388690-1270691720 GCF_040938575.1 Ambystoma mexicanum | reverse complement strand
CGCCAAAACGTGGCCAGAATGAAATCATCGGTCATTAGAAAAATACATAGACGTATGCAGAAAAGATCCATCAATCTGGTAAGACAGACAGGATAAAAAATCGCATCCTAGTGCATTTTAAAAAGCACAAACATATAATTGTGTGCAAATGAATAAAAGGAAAAGGCAGAGATTCATAGAGCTTAGGTGCATGTTGCAGATAGAGAGCGTGTCTATGAAGCACCCTCTGTGGAATGGAAGAGATTTTGATCTATTGGAGAAGTTCTGTGCGTGCAAAAAGTGATGCGCTCTGGAACTACACGTCAACGGAAGGGAACACTTATGGAACGCATGATAGCACAGGGGCAACGCGCCACGCAGAAAAACAGAGGTTTGAATCCCGGATCCACGCTTAACAACCGAACTTCAGTATGCTATTAGGCGTGACATAAAAAAAAAATATTAGAGTATGAGGGGAAGAACCGGCCCAAGGTTGGCAAGGAGTGTCTGCAATTCAGACTCTGTTTTTGTGACAGCTTAACATATAATAATGCTGAACAGGGGTGTCGCTAGGTCTGGAAAAGATCTGGGGCTACGCTAATGTCAGGACTCTTGGGTCTCAGGGCTAGCTAGCCTTTTGCTTGTAGACCCTGAGATTCTATCTGAGGCTACAACCAAAAGACCACGGGCTATAGCCTCCTAAGCATCCCCCACCCAGCAACGCCTCTGATGCTAAACATAACTCAATAAGCAATACAAACGTTTCAGCCCAAGGTTCCCATATATTTTATTCCAGGGCACATTCATCTTTGGCATCTATTTTAATGATAATGATGTTATTTATATAGTGCCTTTATCCAAGACCCTTTACAGTGCACATATTTACATACAATATAACACTGTTGTTGATTCATTAATTGTGATGTACTTTCTAAGGGTAGGGCTTTGCACTTCCACTTATCAACCATGACTTTGCACATAAACATCACCGGAAGCATCGCAGTTCACACCGGTCACAGTTCTTGAAATCCCAATCATACTCACTTATTCACAAGTGGGGACTTGAGTGCAGTGGGATGGCAAAGCTGCAGTTGTAAGAAGGGTTCAACTTTTCCAGCTTTCATACTTAAGCGATGGACTGACCACCAGTACTTTCCTGGGAGAAGGATCACAAGGGCATGTCAGTCAGTGACTCTCTCAGGAATGAGCATTTGTAACCATAAAGGCAAGTGTTCACTTGGCTTGGACTGTTTCCAGAAAGTCATTCAGTCCTGAAAAGACTTCAACCAATGTATTGGGCCTCATTCCGAGATTGGAGGTAGCCAAGCCGCTAATAGCGCCATGGCTGCCTCCAATAACGATACCGAGTCCGCCCTCATTCAATGGGGACTTACCGGTCTAGTCGGACCTTTGCGGGACCGGTAAATCCCCATTGAAAATACCATTCCTCGTTCCCATTTGAGCCCCCATAGGGGTCAATGGGAATGGGGAAGGTGCAAATAACGGTACCACAATTCACGGTACCGTTATTTGCTCTCTGGACCCTTTGCGGCTCCCGCTAAGGCCGCCTGGTAAAACCAGGCGGCCTTAGCGGGAGCCGCAAAGGGACCTCGGAATAGGGTGCAAAGGGATTACCGGCACCGATGTCCTTACCGGTGCCCGTAATCCCTTTGCGCCAGCCTCGGAATGAGGCCCATTGTCTCGTTAATCCATTTGTTAAATGTATTTCCTCTCATAAACATTTCATTTGTAGGAATTCTTCATCCATTTCTACGACTTTTTCTGGTAGGAGGGCAGAAGCGTCTGTATGTTGTACCTACATTCTGGGGGTATTAATTGGTCAAAATACATTTTTGAATTGTACGGCACATCAACTGGGTGAAATTTAAATCGCATGTGCTTATTTTGATAAATAGTATGTGTTGTTTTATTCCTTTTTGCGGACAGCCACTTCAAAGTCGTTTATAGAATTGTCAACACTGTGTTTCTTTACGCGTTGCTTAATTGATTTACAAAATTCCTAAAGGTGTCATGTCAAGTAAGAGTCTGTAAGTTGAAAAAAAAACTGCAAACTCACAGTGTACAGCAAACATCGGATTAAAAGGTTTGAGAACATGCTTAATACATCAATTAAACTCACAGACATCTTTTACACGCTGCAATGTTTTTTCATACTGCAAACATTATGGTTTCCACATAGTTTTTATTGGTAAAATCAGTAGTTTTCGAATATTAGTTGAGTTTTTGTAAAATGCAAGAGGAATGCCACCTTCAGTCACTTGTTTTGCACTTTTAAAAGTCATTTTATATATTTGGCCTTTTTGCAGACGACTCTTTTCAAAAATGTTCATCGTGGCATCCACCCAACTGCTAAAATGAAATATATATATATATATATATTTTAATTTGCTCATGTTGCTGCATGGTTGCAAGCTGTGAACATGTTTTACATCTTCCCTTTTAGTTAGTGTTAACATGATTTTTTTTATAAGCAGGCCATGCCTTTTTTTTAAAAAAATAATATATTGTTACGCTATCTCAATATTTTTCCAAATGTAAATGCGTAATAAACGTCTGGTTGTGGCTCAGCTTCGACACATCTTCCCTGTTAACTACACTATTGATTGTAAGTAATTTGCAAACTATGCTTAATTATTAATAAACTGTAGTATAATTTTAATGATCTAAGTAAACACAAATAGAGCTATTCTGGTAATTAAATACTATTTGAAAACAAGTAGGTGAACATACTTTTAGCGTTAGCAGCATAAGGTAAAAAGGCTTGAGAAAAAAACAAAGATATCATGGGAGACATTGTTATCCCTGCTTCAAGCAAGTAGGAAGAATTGGTATTATCCATGAGTGTGACAGACCAGTGGGCACTCCATTGATGATGTAAGGTACAGAGCCCTGTAAACTCACATAGAGCATGATTTATTTACATGCCACTTGTTATTGTGCATATGTAGGCACTGATCACTATTAGTGTACCCTTGCACCTTGATGATTTGACCTTTGCTCCCATCCAAACTATCAACAGGGTCTCATAGGTCAAACCCAGCATATGTGCATGTATATGTAACATGCAATGTCAGAAATAACACATAAATGAATATGGATTATCATACCAGCCAGTTATCTATAAGGCTATTCATGGCGGAACCCTTGAAGTATGGTGATTTGCATATGGGACACGACAAACATTTTAGTCTTCATAAACCAGATTGTCACATAGTTTATGTCACCTAATAAAATACATTCTGGGGCCCTTTCCTAAAAATGTTCCATGAGAAAGTAAACCTTTTGTCAGGGAAAAGACGTGAATTATCCTTGTGTAAATTGCAACCAATTCATAAAGGGACTTACTCGTGATGAATAAAAAAGGTTATGACTGGAGGAGCGGTTTACATATGGTGCAACGTTTAGGTCTGTCTGGGACCTTAGTCTGATTTCAGGTACTTCCAGACCATTAAACGTGGTTGTTATTGGAGTTGTGTCTGGGAGTTGTGGCTGTTTCTAACATTTTTGTGCTGGCCACTATGCAAATGGAAAACAGGTGCACTTATATAAAAAAAAAAGCTTAAATGCATAACATGCTAACAAATGCAGAGTTCTCTCAGTAATGTTGGGATGCACGTTCAGCTTCCATGTCCACCCAAACGATTTAGATTGAGTAAAATATAATAGTGGACAAGGAAATGCATTAGCACGAATGCAGGGGGGTGTAACATACAACGTGAGACTAACAAATGCAGTGTGTTCCTATAGTCATGGAAACATAGGTGGGCCCCACTATAGGGCATGAGTGATAGTAAAGTATAATAGGTGAATTATAGTGAGTAACAATATAAACATAGCCCTCGTCCCCACTGCTAGAAACACTGCAGCACTGCCATATTTAATGTAAAGCCTAGTCTGCCGCAGGCCATGATGCAAGTAGTAATATGGCATGGAAAAAAGTTTCAAATCGCTTCCCCATCCCAGGCCCAATAGGGAAACCAAACATAGAGTCCTTCGGGACTGATAGATAAAATATGGTTGTCTCGTGTTGCAGGACTGTGAAATCAGAAAGGAATGTGAATGGCCAAGCATGGGCAGGGCTACATCCATCCCGAAGGACAAACCCATGGAAGCCGGGCAGAGGTTTCAAGCTGCCGAAGGCCTGGTCTAGATTTAGGGCACTAGCACCCCCCACCTCCAGAATAACAACCGTCCCTTTTGAACTGCCAGATGCCCCCAAACAAGGCACCTACATCCTTCAAAATGTGGCTGATTAGTGTGGTCTCCAAGAGGCTGAGGAAAGAGCTCCCAGGAGGGGCAGCTGATAAGGGGGGGTGAAAGGAGTGAAACACCCAGTGATTTGTATTAAGTGGACCAAGGTGAGGCCATCAAATTTAGCACTGCGACGGGGAGGCATGATGGGGTGCCCATGTGTCTGGGAACAAGAGAAGAACTTATTTATTCTATAGGGCCAATTTGACCTTGAGACTATCCACTGAGTTCAGGTTAATGGCCAGGTGCATGCAATGTGGCTCGGCCCATGGGGAGGGTAACATATCACGTAACCTGCCAATCAGGTAGCGGGGATCAAGGTGACAGAGTAGAAAATCACATGTTAGAGGGCAGAGGTAGATAAAGATGTGGCCAATCAGTCAAGGGACTATAGGAGACAGTTAGTATGTATATAGGTGGTAGCCAATGAGGGTGGTCGGATAATACTCTATATTGGTTTTGTCATGGGTAACTATGATTTGCAATATAACTGTTTTCATTTGTTGAAACAATTCAGTGTGAGCTCTGTGGCAGTTTAGTTCTACTGAATCCTCTGTCACCTTTTTCCTTTTTGTATACACAATAAATCTTCTTATCCTTGCAAAGAGGTGCACTGAGCTTTTGTCCTTAGAGGATTGTTTTTACTCTGCTTGGTTGTCTGTAGGTCGACCTTACAATTTGGTGACCCTGACATGATCCCATCCTCTCAGCATAGACAGAGGATTCCTGGCTGCACATATGGAGGGGCCATGCTCACCTGCAGTGACCAGTCTCCTTTGCACAAATTTGAGAGGTTTACAGGAGCCGTGTTGCCTGAATTCCTGTCTGCTCTTTGGAGTGGGGTACAGCTCCTGGCTTGTGCAGGCCACTTATGGGACCCTGTGACAGAGGAACTATGCAGAACATGTAGATGTAAGTGTACCTTTGGTGGAGAAAACAACATGGGTGGGGGAAGTGTGAGTGTTGGAGAGTGTGAAGTGTTGACATGGTGATAGTGGTGCGATTGTGGAGTGGAAAGACCATGAGGCAGCTTGTATTTTTGGGCTTTTGTTTTTTTAAATTATTAAATGGAGTAAAGAGGAATTGGATCCTTCCCCATTGGGGGAAGGAGACAGTGCTATGTTGTTTAAGAGGAATAAAGGTAGAGGGGCTCTGTGTATTGAATGGGCCTGATATCACTCTGCCTGATATAAATGGGGCATGAGAAGGAAAAAGTAGTCTGAGCAGAAGTTCTGTGTGGGCCTGGGATTTCTCCACCTGATATAACAGGGGCTTGAGAAAGAACAAGTATTATGTTGGTGTTTTTTAATTGGTGTTTTTATTGTGGCTGTGTGGACTGAAGAGGGGTCAGGTTTTTTGTTGTGGGTAGATTTTGAAGTGGAGTGTAGTAAGTGTGTGGACGATGTGTGCGAGCGGGTATGGGATGTAGTGGTATGAGAAAAGAGTGAGGTGTGTGAAAAGTTGCACTAGTTCAAGTGTAATGTTTTATGCTAATAGCAGCAGAGCAAAAATGGCCCTGGTGCAAAAAACATATTGGGCCTCATTACGACCCTGGCGCTAAGTGTATGGTCTACACCAGCCGTTAAAGTAGGGACCCGCAAAGGGACCTTGGTGCTAAGTACGGTACCGCAATTTGCGGTACCGTACTTAGCGCCTTCCCCATTCCCATTGAGCCCTATAGGGCAAAAATGGGAATGGGGAAGGGCCATGTTTCAGTGGGGAATTACCGCCCCAGCAACCTTGGAATGGGGTGGTAATTTCCCTTTGAACCATGGCAGACCCGTTACAACACTGGCACCAACCATGTTGCTAATAGCGCCATGGTTTAGCGCCAGTGTTGTAATGAGGGCCATTGCGCCTCAGAGCTCAAGGATGCTTCTAGTACCTCGCCCAGTGTCTTGACTTTTTCTACTACTGGGATAATGCAGCTGTCTACTTCAATGCTTGAATATGCCTGGCTAAATTCATCCCTTGCTTGTTTTGTGCCAGAGATCATAAGTTCAGTTTTTGAGCCATTGAGGCACATCCAGTTTTGAACCATCCTCCTCTGAATAAATGCATAGATGGAGTTCCGGTTGGCCAGGTCCGTTGTGTAGTCTCCACCCAGGTCCATTATCAGTTGGCAATCATCAGCATAGTTGGCCAAATGTAGGCCCTTTGTTTCCAAATGTTTGCAGAGTGGTTTTATATATGTTGAAAAGAGAAGGTGAGATTCATGCTCCTTGAGGGACTACATATGAGCAAGTATTTCCCCAACAAACTTTAGAGTTTCTTTCAATCAAAAAAGATAAATTCCACACAATGCCATTGTTGGAGCAATTCCCGGCAGTTGCTAATGTTTTAAGCATGTGTGAATGGTCTAGCAAATCAAACGCGGCTGAGGGATCCAAAAGGATCAACAGCCCATTTTGCTCTCATCTAACCTCTCTAGCACTTGGGATTGTAAGTTAATCAAGGCACTTTCTGTTCCATGATAACTTCTAAAGCCTGACTGTTTGGGATGGAAGATCACAGAATCCTCAAAATTAGTCTGCAATTGTAAGGCTGCAACTTTATCTAGGATTTTTTATAGAAAAAGTGTGTTTGTAATTGGTCTTAGGTTTGCAGCATCCTTTGGATTTAGACCAGGATACTTTAGCAATGGGGAAACTGCCACTTCCTTTATGGCTGTTGGTACATTTCTATGACTAAAGGAGGCATTGACAAATCTAGTCAGGGAGGGAGCAAAGCATTTTTTGTTAGATAGTACAATTGTAGTCGGTATTATGTCTCCTGAGCAAGAGGAAGGCCTTAATTTGGCTAAGATTTCCAACATTTCTTCAACAGTGATGGTTTGGAAAAAATCTATTGCTATCATCAGGATTTTGTTTGGGGGATTGGGGGATTTTGCTAGGTTGTTCTGGCAATTTTGAATCTTAACCGGTGCCACAAGGACTTTATCCTGGAAAGATTTTTCAACGTTTTCACAATCTATTGTCTCTGGAGAAAAGGAGTGGGATAGAGCTATTGGTTTTTCCCAGGTGTTTTAGATTTCAAACAACTTCCTAGTGCAATTACATGCCTTATTAATTTGCTTGGCACACTAGTGTTTCTTTGTGTCGAAGATTTTGGCTTTGTAAGTTTTTTCTAAACCCTCCGATCTCTTCCTATTTTCTGCTGTTCTATTTTTGGCCTAGACTCGCTCGGCCTGTCTTTTTTCTTTCTTTAGAGAACTTAATTCAGGAATTAACCAGTTGTGCTGATTTGGACAATCACAAACTAACAGAGATCTGATAGGGGCAATTGAATCCAGTAGCGTGGAGAGATACTGCTTGTAAGTTTCTGCTCATTTCCATTGGTGGTCCAGATCGGAACAGGTGGTCATGATGGATTTAAGACAGATTTCTAAGTCGGTAGGCATAAGTTTATTGACATTTCTGCTTAGGACCTTTTTTTGGTGATGCGCAAAGAGGGCTAATTGTTTTTGACAGTCTTACGGTACAGTCTAGAATGAAGTGGTCCGACCAAATGCATTCTTTTGTTTCGATGGTGCTTACATTGTTTTGTGTCGATAACCAATCAAGATGTGCCCTTTTATGTGTGTGGGTTCCTGATTTAGGATCTGGATACCTGTATTGGTCAGCTGTAGTTCCAGCTCAATGGCATTCTTATCCTTAAGGTCTCCTTTACACCTATTTGGATCCCCCAAGAAGATAGTGGATGCATTCGGTCAATTCAATGGGGTTAGGAGATTGATAATCTCCTCATTAAAAGATGGCATATGCGAAGGTGGATGGTAGATTAGTATAAAGTGCACACAGGTGTTATTGGTGGGAGACATTTTTACATGAAGAATTTCACAGCCTGTGCATTCAATGCTGGTTTCGAAAAGTCCAAGCTCTTTCTTACTTATGATTGCAACCCCCCACCCCCTGACTGTTTAGGTGTTTTTTCCAAAAGGTATTATATCCTAGTGAAGCAGTGAGGTCAATACTTGAGCCATTTCCCTCTTGTAGCAAAGTCACTGTGATAAACATGATATCTGTCTTGTTTTCAAAGATGTAGTCATGAATTTCTAAATCATGTGTTGGCATCGAGCAGGTGTTTTACAATTAAATCCTCAAGAAAGATGTACTTCACTCCCCTCCTTTCTATGAGCCTTTATGAAAACATTAGTGGATTAAAAAAAAATATTGTTCATTTATAATGTGCTTAATTCCATTGAATGGTTTCTAAGCACAATCGGGATTTGAAACTATCTTGCACCACGTTGTTTCGCTTCCAAGACGAACGTGTTGCCCCTTGGCTATCCTTCCTTCCCATTCATGTTGCTCCTATTCTGGAAAGAAAAAATGGGGATATATGTCTGCCATCTTCTCCCCTGCCCATGCAGGTGGGGAGGATAAGTCCCCTAGCACCCTCCCTCCTGATCCTTACACTCCTGGATGATGCAGTGGGGAAGAAAGTGTAGCAAACCATGTACGTTTTCTTCAAATTTCCAGTTTACATTTTTTGTACTTCTGCAGATTATTGGCATTTCGGACACATTGTGCATTCCCAATGTCTAAAAGTACATTTCAAGGCAAGTAATTTCTACTTTAGAAGATGTGTGTATAGTAAATTAGTGTGACATTTAAATGCAAACAAGCAGATGACATTATATTTTATGCCACTGCCTATTAGATAAGAGAAGCTGTATTAAGCTTGATGCTGATATGTTTAAAAAATACTTCATTTTGAACACAGTCCATTCCAAAAGAAACATTTGGCATCTCAAAGTTTGGGTCAACACACGCAAGGGATAGTGTGTGTGTAAGAGAGAGTGAGAGAGAGGGAATGAAATAAACTAGCATACTCTTGACTGAAGAGAAAATGTTAATTCAAAGATCACATGGAGCCTGCAGATCCAGGTCAGGGCAATGCCAGTCGCTGTCTCTACAGAAGGCCCATAGCCAAAGTTACATGGATCTCGTTGCAGACAGCATTTGAAAAGCCGCATTTCATTCACAATGCATTTGACACATGCTCCGCTGGACACACACTGATTGAAATGCCATCAAGCTAGAACGTGCTTAAGATGACCCGAAGATCAAAAACTCAGTTTTGGCTGCATTATGACAAATCCCGTGTATCACCATACAATTTTGAAGTGATTGGTAAATTAAGGATATCCCCTCAGAGTCTTTTTCATAATCTCCATTTAGCTCCATGATAAGATGAGTGTCGTCAGAATAGTTGGCAAAACGCACCCCCTGTTTGTCCAGCAGATCACACAATGGTGACAGTATACATTAAATAAGGATGGAGGGAGTCATGCACCTTGTGGCACACCACATTCCAGCAGCTCTGATTTGTAACAGGCGTCCGCCCAAACATTTTTAGACATCCTGTTGTAAATAAAGGACTTAATCCAGATAACTGCTTCTCTGGAGCAAGTTCCTATAATTGCCAGCCTGCCAAGTCTAAGTGAGGAAGGTGGAGTTGAAAACATTTGGAAGCAAGAATTTTGGCCTGTAAGGTCTGTACTGAGAGGAGTTTGAGGCTGGTAGGAGATACTGTGGAAGACATATGAGAGAAACATCCAGGGATCCTGCCTCCTACCGTAATCACGTGACACATGTGTGATAAAAGATGTCCGATGCCCAAATGGACAAATGTCCCAACAGGTCACAGACAACAGCAGTTGAGAAAATGTGTGTTTCAGATGTCACTCATCCTGACAACCTGTATACAAAGGAAGTGAAAAATGTACTGGGGTCGTCACATCTGAAGCAGTCATGTCCCTCAATCAAAAGATCTTGCCTCCCATAGTGTTAGCACATAGCTATGAACAGACCCTCCAGACTGCCCCATTCCCCAAATCTTAGATCCTTGTGGCGTGTAGGGTAAAATGTATCCATTTGTGAGAGAGATAAAGATAGAAAGAAGGAGATAGAGAAAGAGGAGAGAGAGAGAGAGGGAGAGAGAGCGAGAGTGAGAGAGAGAGAGGGAGAGAGAGAGAGAGAGAGGGAGAGAGAGAGAGAGAGGGAGAGAGAGAGAGAGAGAGAAAGAGAGGATCTGAAATGGGACGCCAGATTGTAATTCCTGTTCCATGTGTTTCTATGACATCCAATGCCTTATGGTCACATGCATGACCTTTTCATACATGTTATCATATGTTTCAGGTAATTCTGCCAATCACGGTATCTTATTGCTCCATGCACTAACAACTTCTACTTTCCAACACAGTAGGCATACTAACTAAGCCACCCAGACATTGTAATTGAGTGCTCCTCCCAAAAAGACACCAAACATCAGAATATTACACCTCTACAGTCAACTTGCATACTACACCTCCGGCCAATGCATCCTAGCCCCACACGCACTGAAGGCTCTCCTTCATACACAAATGTCTCTGTGCTTTTAACACAAACTACTTACTTAGCCATGCAGAGGGCAGGGCACTCTGGGTTTGCATGCTTCAACACAGCAGCAAAGTTATCTTGAATTATCCCTCTGAAACCACTAGCCTCATCCACCACCTCTCTTCCAGATCTATCGGTGGAGCATGGTTAAAATCCCAACACATTAAATTAAATAACATAATATAACATAACGGTTGTGAGCAGAATAATATAACAACACCATACACTGAAGACAAAATGCATAACATGTATCTGTCACTTGCTAAATCTCACATTATGTTTTTGCAAGAATTACGGCTCTGCTGTTTTAAGGATGGTGACCATCCATTATACCTTCATCTGAAATGACCAGTGATTTGCTGGGACTTTCAGGCACTGACACTGGACAACGTGTATCACCCTAGCTATATAAAATGGCGGATCCAATGTGTAAAGCAAGGCAGCACTGCAAGTTAAACCGGCAGCTCCCTGGATCAACTTCACTGCTGCTTTGCATAATTCAGCCTGCTTACTGTAAAGCAATGCATCAGAAGACAAACTGCACCAATATGATACACATGGTTTGAATGGAAGTCCCAATTCCAATTTGGATTTATATAACTTTGATAGGATAATTTTAAGGAAATATGCTTATAACCTGTCAAGGCTTTCTTGGGGTTTCTGTCTTTGCTGTGATTTTTTTATTGAAATATTAAGATTATAACAACGTTATTGTTACTCCAGAGCATTGCTCAGTGGACTATTATGCTATTACATTGAGGAGGTGGCAGATCCCTTAGAGCATCTCCCTTCAGACTTTGGAATACGTGGAGCCAGCACCACTATAGATGCTCTACCTTGGTTGTTGCCATGGATACACAAGTAAAGATTCTGTCGTCTGGGAGGATCTCAACTTCACTGCAATTTCCAGTGCACACAGTCATAAGCACTGTTCTTCCTGCTGGGAAGCTGGGATCATGGCATTTCTGTTAAGGGTGAAATGTGTATGCCAATACCAGCCAAAGTTTCTGATTGGGTACTTATGCGCATAGACATCTACACACTCAGAAATAGGGATTTCCCTGCAAGTGGAATGTTGTGGGTGGCCTCTTTGAAATCTCCTGTTTGGCACCATCTTTAATTGTCAAGGCTTCATGCTTAGGATGTGGAGATACAAAGAAATTAAAAGGGTGGGTTATGTTATCCTTTGATCTGCTGAAAGGCACAATCTGGCACTTTTACCTTGTTGCATGGGTTTTTCTGTCTGGATGGAAGACTGCTAGCTAGTCTTTGATAAGCCGTTCACTGTCACTCCATTGAAACACATTCCTTTATTTTAGCAAATGTGTGAATATTTGATAGCACAATCTACTTCTCCCTTATGATCCCCTCCCACTTCCTCAAGCGGTTCACAAGGAAATAGAAAGAATCAGCAATTATTTATGGTGCCAAGCAACTCCAGCAATTGCCTATGATGCCAAGCAACCCCAGCAAGTGCCTATAAAGCCAGGCATCTCCAGTAAATGCCTAGGATGCCAAGCAACTCCAACAAGTGCGTGTGACGTCAATCCCACCCCCACATACATTTCCACTGAAAATCATCCAAAACTATTAGGCATATTCTCCCTTGACCAATTCTGCTGTGGCAAAACCTCCCCATCCCCATACATACTATTATTGTAAATGGTGACCCCTCATTTCAACTCTTTTGGAATGCGCAAGGCACCTATGATGAAGAAGTAGTTTCACATAAAGAGCCTACCTTAAACAATGCCAAACACTGCCAAATGTGGCCGTGTTCACATTATACGCATTGACAAAGGTTTTAAAAACATCAATTGAAGGCGATTGAAAACATTGTGGAAAAAGGTTCTTGTATGACTGTGTGGGGCTTTCAGAGGCTCATAAATATTTGCTTGTGTTTCTTGATTGGGATGTGTGAGAGGTGATACAAAGTAAAAGCTTCTTTAGAGAAGAGGATGTATGATAAACAAACGCATGTGCGAACAGGTTGAGGTGGGGATAATTGTGAATTTAGGATTTAAACTTTATGGTAGATTTTTCACAACACAGAACTGCATCCTATATACACCTAGCATGATTGACCATTTATGTCAGTGCCTCAAGCGGTAAAGTGGACAGTGTACCTTTTTTAGGGTGATGACCCCGTCCTGCGTGTTCTGATCTGTAGTGATATCAAACAAGTTCCCCCCGTCGCCGGGGACAATGGTGTAATCAATTTCTGCATTCCTCCCAAAGTCAGGATCCACGGCTCTGATTCTTCCAATGGCAGAGCCAACAGGTGACGATTCTGGGACTTTCAGATGGAATATACCTGAAAATAAACATGATAAACAGCAGTAAGCGGAATGTGATGATCAATCGTGCAACTTAGCGAAGTTCGATCGTTTAGAGTGAAACGTACATTTTTTAGATGTTTGCAAATATAATTGAAAATCACAACCTATATTTGGCTTGATGTTTTGTTATATATATTGATGTATACTACCTTCCTAAATCGAATATAACAATGCAAATATAATTAATAGTTTATACTTGCAAAGTGTCAGGTGCCTCCTTATGACAGTTTTGGCGGCCATGAGGAAGGGCAATAAGAAATTAGGATTTGGTGAACCTGAATTCTAGCAGAGAAGTCTAGATGCAGAGGCAACATGGATTGGTTAATCACTGGTTCTGGCCCTCGTTAAGAAAACAGGTAACAACGATCACCTGGTGCTAATCGTAATTACTACCTGGTGTTACCATAATTCAGTAAACATGGCCGCCGTCAGGATGACAATTCTCGAATGCTCTATGATGGTAAATTCTAGCAGAACACTGTATCAAGTAAAACCCCTCATGCAGCTCTGCCAGGCACAATAGAGCACATTTGCATGTGAGCAATTCCCACCCATTTGTACTCAGTCCTCGGGAATTCCCCAGAACCAATGGCCGTTCGTGTGCTACCGTTCATGTATTCAAGTGGATATCCTCCGGAACCTCCGACACTGACTTGCTTCTTGGAGTCTACTGAAGACACCAGGGAAAAGGCATGAAAAATGGCCCATTACCTAACAGTGTGATTTAGGTCCAGTGCTTCAGTAAAGGTTTGAATGGCTAAGAAACCACTGGATGGGATATTGTTGCTCATTATTTGCCATATTCGCTGGGCATAGAGGTATTAAGCAGTGTTTCTCCAAGAGGATCCAATAAACTCAGGTAATCATCCCTTATATAAGGTTTAAAGCCAGGATTTGTGGACCCTATTATGAAACGCCGTGATCACAATACTGCTCAAATTAAATTTAGACTAAGAGCTGAGCTTGCTAAATATTTTGACATTGGGCGGTCATGTTCCAGGTGAAGATAATCAGAAAACATGTCAGGAGGTGTGACTACTGCCATGGTTTCCGATATGCCTCATTTTGGTGCATTTATAGGGCAGAGTTCAGGAGCAGGACTGAAATAATGTGGTTGCAGTAATGCCAGCATGGATTTTTATCCTATCCTTAATTGAATGCACTCCTATGCAATCTACCTGGAATTACCACCTGCGGAAAGCAGGTATTTACTATAGGGATCCAGTGTAAATGCCTCCTCCAATTGTCAACTTTGGGAAACATTTAGGGCCTCACTACAAGTGGGGTGGTGTGGCTAAAACCGGCGGTACAAGTTTACTGCCACATTACAGCCATATTACCACACTGCCCAACTACGTTTTTTGTGGTAGGATGGTGGAAAACCCTATAGCAAAATTATGGAGGTAATTTGCCTACCTTCTGCCAAAAAACTGCCATTTTGTCTAAATTACCACCGACAGTTATTTCTACCGAAATCCCCATTGAGTTTTATGGACTCCATAAATGAGGACTAACATCGCCATACCACCACTTGTAATCCAGCAGTAATTCCACCAGACTAAGTGGCAGTAACGATAAATCCATATGAAGGTATTTTGCCAGATTTACCACTGAAATACCACTAAACTTGTAATGAGGCCCTTACTCTTTTCAACCACATGCTAGAAAAGGGGAGAGTAAATGTGAAAATCCTTTTGTTTTACTCCTCTCTTTTCCACTACTTGGTGGAAAGGAGGACACTCGCACAGAAGGGACCTTTTGCACAAAAAGGCAAACAAAGCCAGTCCCCTACATACAATCAACATGGGGGATCAAAATTACCCCCATTGTGTATATTTTATACATAAATGATCTAAATAGACACTTAACTGCTACACAGATGGACACACACAAAATAAAGGCTATGGCCCATGGAAAAACTATAACTCCTAGGCTGATGTTTGACCTTGATCAGAATGTTCTGGAAATAGTAATTTGGTGGTATGACTACATAGGAGTAGGTATTACAGATATTTTAATATGGAAACCCAATATTGTTAGAAGCACCCGCACTATTATACAGATGTCCTCAGGTATACTTTGATGTAGTAGACCATTTGTAGGTAAAACAATTACATCATCCTCTGACGTTTATTTTGCTATACAGGTTAACTGTAGCAGTGTATGATTCTGAAAGTTAAGGACATGCCAAAAATGTTACCCAGACAATGCTAATATCGACATTTATAATATATGTCTCTAATTTCTTCATTCTACATGCGATCTGACTGGGTGTTCAACATATCAGTGACATTGTTAAGCTCCATTCCCTTATCCAGGGGATAAGATTGCAGTGTTTGAAACCGAGAAGCCCATATCAGAGGGCTGTGGTCACATGGCTTGGTTGTACCCTTTCAATGTAGAATGACTACGATCATACTGACTCATCAGTTAGAGAATGGAAGTTTGCCTGTGTAGATTCCTTATCGCGAAATGCATAGGAAGGTCAACAAATAGCCAGGGTGTGGGGGTGGGTACAGGAATGAGGGGTGAGGGATGCAAGGTGGATAGGTAGGAGGGTGGGCATGAGAGTATGGCATGGGGCATTAAGGAGGACTCCTGAATACTCAGGATTAGTCAGAAAAAAATAATTGGGAAACGGAATAAAAGGATAAAATAGAATGTGAGTCATAGGGCGACAGAGCTCCTGGATGCGAAAGCATCTCTCCCATCAATGAAGTGGCAGGCGCATATGGAATGAACAAACTAATAGATGTAAAACACAATTACAAATAGAAAATAGAGCCACAACGAAAGTTACAATGCTAGAATGTTTACGAATATTTGGCATGTGGGTAGGTTCCATGGTGTAGACAATGCAAAAAGTATAAAATATACATTTTTTCAAATTTCCTTTTGTTTACCCTTACCATATAGCTCATTGTGCCATAGTTCTGCCGTAGTTCTACGTTCATTGTTCCTAAAGTTCAGCAGTTCATGAAAACTACAGCAGTTCATTGTTCCTAAATTTTCCACACTATCAGCATTCTAGCTGACATTAGCAGCACTCACTTTTGAAGTCATGCGGGTATCACAATACAGTGCTTTTGTAGTAATGCGGTTGACAGGAAACAGTACAGGTCTCTTCAACAGTGTCCACAATGACGCTGTCCATCACAGTGTGGCAAATCTCTCATAAGAATTGCAGAAACTTCATTTCCCATGGAAGTTGATGAACGTATGCCATCTCAAGAGTCCAAATCTTACATGCTTCAGCCATACACGTATGGGTACGGCACTTCAAGCGTACATGCTTCAGCCCTACACATACAGCACTTATTTACATTAAGGTGGCTACTGCCTCGACTGTAGATCGGGACACCAATAATGTTGCTGCGTGATCACAATGCTCCAATTTAAATCTGGAATCCATTTACGGGATTCATGCTTTTCCCATGGTCAGCTTTATGTGGCTTGCTCCAGAGTTGGAAACAAAGACAATGGGCCTCATTACAAGGTAGGAGGTAAACATGGTGCTGTTAGCATCATGGCTACCCCTTTACCGCATTCCGGGTCCGGGTTCTCGGAATAGGGACTTACCGGGTCATCCCAACCTTGGAGGACTCGGTAAGTCCTCATTCTGAGAACCATTCCCCATTCCCATTCGAGCCCCCATAGGGCTCAATGGGAATGGGGATGGAGCTAATAATGGGACCGCTAATAGCGGGCCCGTTATTAGCTCCCTGGTCCCTTAGTGGGTCCTGCTAAGGGCACCTGGTAAAACCAGGAGCCCATAGCGGGACCCGCTAAGGGACCTCGGAATACAGAGGTAAGGGGTTACCGGCAGCGGCATCCTTACCGGTGCCGGTAACCCCTTACCTCCAACCTCGTAATGAGACCCAATTTGTTTCCACTAGCTCCTACAGGAAAGACTAGTAATATTGTCTACAAAGAAGCATTGGTTTAGTTCATTAAATAAACTTCAAACTAGGACTCACGTAGGAATTACTGTGCAAAGAACAGGTATACCTGCTAGTTGGAAATAAAATCCTATTCGGATAGTGACCAGTATGTATGTGTATTTAAGTAAGCAAAATATGATATTAAGGACCTGCTTTGCAAAAGTATTTTACAATGGTGCTAACCTATTGCTGTAAATCAGGCCTTAAGTCATTTTAATGAGATGTATTTGTATCCCGTACGAATTTTATAATGATGTTTTATTCAGTGTTATCATTGCTGTTTTAATGCTTTATGCTGCGCCTTCATGAACTTCATGAACTTCTAGAAAATACTATTTTGATAATACTAGTAATGGATTACAGACCAATAAACCTGATGAGGGTGATGATGAAGAAGAGGACATAACAGCAGCCACTGCTCCAAGTGGCTTTTAAAAAAGTTGTAAATGATGTTTTTTTGGGCTTCAGAATGGCAGGTGTGGTATGTAGCCTTTTTTAGCTCTTGCAATTCAACCTTCATTGTGGGAGTGAAAAAGCATCAGAGCAGAGGGTGGGCAATAACCTTTCTCTGTGCTCGGTCTTTAATGAAGGACAAACCGCCCTGTTAAAGAAATAGCGCGCTTCAGTTTAAATGGTGTTGGAAAAGGAACATATTCTCTAAACTTGCTTCTTCTCATTGGCATGTAACAAATTGTCTTCAAGTAAAAGCCAGTGATTTGAAGTCACCCAAATATTAAAAGCGACACATACTTTGGCACTTGAAAATGCATGTTTTGTTGGAAGCACCAACATTAAGCTCTCTTATTCTCATGCACACATTGTGTTTTGAAGAAAAGGCTCCTAGCCTTTTCTCCACTGAGAATTCATCACTGAAGTAGAATCTGTGACTTGGCAAAAGGTGTTCTCCTGGGGTAACAGAATTGCTAATGATGCATTTTAGAACAGTTCAGTTTTACTATACTTCTGCCAACAGCATTTTACATTCTGAAGCTCTGTCAACACTTTATATGCGTATCATTAATTAATGTTCTTCTGTAAAGATATTCATGTATGCGCTGCGTGCTGGATACTTTTACTGCGATTTTGTCTATTGTCCATCTCGATTTGCATGTCATCGCCTCTGTGCGCCTTTCTATGCAAATCATTATATCGCTGAAATAATAGTCTAACAGTGTACTGTAATGCCCAAGAACCTTCACAAGGTTACACATCTATCGCTGTTGTACGATGAGGCAAACCAAAGGAAAAGTCTTGGCAATGAAACTGAAGCAGCACCAATAGGATAAGACTTCAATTTGGCCATAGCTCAGACAAGATGTCTCAGTTGACCCACTGTTCCCACGTCTTCATCTTAAATCTGGAGAGTAGCTGGTGAATGTGGTCAGGTGTGGAAAAGAAAAAAAGAAAGTCTACATGGGTGAACCAGTCTGGCTGTGCAGATGGTGGAAAGTACAAAGTCACTGTACAATATGGCGAATAAGAGCGCAGAGTGCAAATCTGTGGGAGGGAAGGGGGTTCAAAATAGTACGAAGAAGACACCAAGGACATGATGAGTCCAAATGAAACTTTAATGATTTCTTGTTCCCTAATGTTAATCGTCTAGTGGATTTCAGGATTGTTCATTTCTCAGTAGTTATCTACAATTTGGGATTAGGCAAAATGTACAAACTACACAATCTGATTTTCCTGATGGACCGTCAATGGGTGGCCTGATTGTTCCTGAAATTAAATTGTCTGGTGGTTAGAAGAGATCTATGAATCAAACTAATTTCTTTCAGGATATTTGATTCAATGTCACCATGTAAAGACTGGAGGTGTTTCTCTGATGTAAAATGTTGTATTTCCCGCTCGGCATTGGATTGTACATTTGCATGTGCCTGTGATCTGCTAGCAGACCTAAATATTTTCCAAGATGCCCTTAATCAGTCCCACACTTGTTGAGTTCACATTGCAGATGTTGCTTCATTTTGTATTTGTACATATGCACACACAGCCTTCCATTATTAAAAGCAGAAGGGGAAGCGCTCAGTTCTTCTTAGGATGGAGTCTAACCTGATTAACTGAAACTTCCCACTGTGACAATAATTTGGTCTATTGGGAGCTGCAAGGAAGTTTTCTTCGTCATCACTACAATTAGCTGCATCTAAGTCTCAATAACTCATCGGTTAAACACCTGGTGCCCCGTTACCTGGTATATGCATCATTGTCGAGAAATCAAAGGAAATATTCCCTTCAACCTTGCATTGGCTGTCAGAGAAAGAGAGGCAATTACTGGAAAATGCTCTGTCTTTCTTGTTACATTTTCATTAATGTATTTGATTCAGATTTTGTTCATGTTCACAACCTCTGTGCCAATATGGAACAGTGCCATATTGAGTATTGTTCTAACTAATCTGGAGTGATCTGTCTGAATCCAGTAGCAGCCTGCTCTCCAGAGCTTGGTTGATACACAGGAAAGGTCATGCACATATTTCTGCCATTTGTTCAGTTTGCCTGGTCTGACAGCATAATATCAATGCTCTTCTACACATTGTGGCTTTTAGTCATCGACCACTGTGAAGTTAAGTAACTATGGGCCTGAATCACAGAATTCTTTGTGGGGAAAATTGGGTCTTTGCATGCCATTCTGCACTCAAAACCCCCTTCGTCAATTTGACTTTGCAGGATTTTCCACGACTTGCAGGGACTTCACGGAGGTACAGAAGGCTTCTGCGAGCAGTCGAGCACCTTGGTTGAGACTCCACGCAGTGTGCGATCGGCCTGCGCAGAGAATGAAATAGGGGGCGGAACATGCATAATACCCATAATACGCGCAGAATGAGGAAGAACAAGGCGTAACGTGTGTGTGTCGAGGCAAGGGCCTGCATGAGGAAATTGCATGCCCAGCACTGCAAGAAACCAAGGATATGAATGGATCTGACTGTGCAACATCTCGTAGGGGGAATTAGCACGCAAAGCTCCCGTGCACACTGCCACGTGAAGGCAGGCGGTAGGACTCAAATGCATACAAATCACTGCACATTGGTAAGGTCCAATCCGAGATTTGGGTGTGCGTGCATGTAGTTGGGGTGCCATTCTTTGTTAGGGGTGTGAATACACAGAGAAGCAGGGTGCAGCCGCTGTTTATGGGGGTTCGCATGCAGATTGAGTGGGGATTCACCTGAGTTTTGGAAAATGGTGCACATGTTGATGGGGTGCTGTAAATAGTTATGGGGGGCCTCACACAGTGTCGCCCGGATGCTGCCTTGGTTACGAGGGACCCCATGTATTATTAGCGGTGTGCATGAGTTTGCGGCCGAGGAGCCTGCAAAGGTAGGTGTATGTGGCAGGATTCATTTTGCGCGGGGGCGTGTCAGGGGCATTCCAGATGCAACTTGCACATAGGGTAACGTTGTGGGGAACATTCAATGAATACGTAGAGCGTGCAATAAATGTTTTGCACGCAGGGACATGCAAAACTGTCCTCAGCGTGGGGACGTTGCGGGAACGATGTGCACTTTTCCATGAATATGGTCCCAAGGATGTTAAGTGATTTGTAAATAGATACATCTATTTTTAGTCTTTTACTTGTTCTCTCAATTGGAAACTGTGCTCACTGTATTACTGTGTTACTTTTTGTGCATCTTTCCCCTAAAAAGCAGAATCTAAATGGATCACTTGTGCTTGTATTGCATTTTAGAGCCTGCAGTTGTTTGTCATGATTGCATAGGGCAAACTTTGCCTGGTCCAAAAATGCATTGGAAGAATAGGTTTCTCCCCATGGGTAAACCTTTCCCTAATACTATGTAAAATTGCTCTTGTCATGGTGCAAATGTTTTCTTATATGGCCCCCATTTATCTTGCACTCAGGCACATTTTTCCTTAATGTTAATGCCATGAAAATGTACACTTGCACCAGTGTAAAGTTTCCATAATGTGGCCCTTTATGTAATTCAGATGATAATTGGTAAACAGAGTTGTAAATAAAATGATTGATTTTATGTGACCTCATTAGTGTATGTAACACAATAGGAAAAAATAAGGGGAGTATAAAAATGTACATGATCATGACTTTTCAAAATATTTATTTTATATTTATGTACTTCATGTTTATATATAAGATGATGTGACCTTTTTTCAATAAGATCAGCAGCAGATCATTTGTCTTTTTAACATAACTCAAATCACAAATTAGAGCTCAGAGCGTGAGGCATATTCACATCTGGAATCACACTGAATGCTAAGGAAGAGCTTTGACTGGTTGTGTAGTGCCCTATCTCGTGTTTGACTGACTGGTGACTCTGACAGGACTGTGGAGATTTCAAATCAGAGTGAATGCATGAAGATTAACATATACACTATTTTGCAGGGATATTGCTTTTGTAGGCAAGTGTTCCGAGAGACCCCCGGCCGGCCCATAGAGTTAGGGTTTGCTCTTCAGCACTTTAAGACGAGATAGCTGCACCTCGAGATGGATGGGGGTGCAGGGTCTCTTACTCCAACACCGATCAATAAGGACAACTCAATGGTTTGGCAAAGAGGCGTCTGTTTAATGACAAATACAAAAAATGGGGAAACATGAAAATCGACAACAGTGCGACAGCCCGTCTCGCTTCAACTCTGTCGAATTTCATACAAAACATAACATTTATACTCAAAACGCGTCATCATCTGACGTGTAACACTCAAAAGTTAACATGCAATTTTATTGGTTGGAAAAAAGTAACTGCCCCCCTCAGCTACCTGGCCTTTCTCCAATTAAGGTTACAATCAATCATCACTTCAACAACTATGTGTCAATTATGTTACTGCGGTTGGCCTCAAAATTGCATCTGCTGTCTGGAAAGTTTTGATATCTCTGTCTGGGTGGATGCCAAGCATAGGTGTGAACTTGTGCCTCCTCTCGCTCAGCCGGTCACGTGCTAGTATTCCATGGATTTGCCTTTTTTCTCTACAATTGTGCATTTGATTTTTGGTTCACCCTGCCACCTGCCTTCGCTTTCTTATCTCGATTCTTCAGTGGCAGGATATTCTGTTCTTTGCTTTAATTAAAGTAACTACTGTCTACAGCTTATATGTGACCTCGGCTTCTCTGGCACGACCTGCCTCTGCCGAGTTTTGATTGAGTCTTTTTCCTCTTGATGCTAGAATATGGAACTTTTTGCGTTTGGCCTGTAATAACCTGAGTTGGTTCTGCTTCTTATGCAAAGTGGACCCGCACTTATAATATTGTGCTTAATTTTGAGGTAGATTATATAAAATGGCGCTTGCCGCTCTATTCTTCTACTTAGCATAGCATGCCGCACTGTTCTCTATAGCTTCTTGCGGTTCCAAGCATATGTACAGGCGTAAACTGATCGACTGTCTTTATTTTGCTTACAGCTCAACTCTCTTAAACTTTGATTGCTTTCTATCACTTTAAGCTCACGAAATCTTTTCTCAGGGCATTTCGTCTCTTTGTGTCATTCTTGGTTGGTCATTTGTTCTACCTGTGAGTCCGTCCAGGCTCTTGTGATGTCACCATTCACCCTCCATTAAGGATTTTCTGGTTTCTTCATGTACAGTACTTGAACAATCTTCATTTCATTTCATTTGCTTGTAGGGTTTACTCAATGGGTACTTTACTGCCCATGGTTGTCTGGTTATTGGTACTTCAATAGGTATTGTTCTTCTAATAGGTAGTTGGCAGAGCCCCACTGCGGCTCTCTGCTGGTTTATTTGCTTATCATACTTCACATATCTCAGTGTGAATGTTCCTGGTACTTCAAAATGGGTGACTGGAGTGCAGGCTATATTTGGGACCTCCTCTACACAAGCCTGAATGGTTTTGTGTGAAGTGCCAAACTTGTAATAGACTTGTGCTGATTAAAATCCCTCTATTCTCCGGGGTCCGTGAAATAACGAGCTCTGAAATCAAACCTGTTAGTTTCCACAGGCTTGCCATGAGTTTGCAGGCAGAGGAGCCAAAACATAGCTTCAACCTGTAGCAGTACCATCACCAACTGGAGAACACACAGGCAGTCTATGACATTTTACAACGGATACAATAACCCATCAGACAATGTGAAAATCAAGGTGACAAAACAACATGAGTTCTGAACTTCCATTTTGACACTGTCATCAGAGACAAGCAAACACTTTGAAGGATGCCACAATAAATAAATAATACATTTAAATGCCACACCTGAACAAAGCAGGTGTAGCTACAAAGATGGTCTGAGCATGGCAAAATTCCCACCAGCAGTTTAGCCAATTAATTAGCAAAACGTGCATACTCGCACACATTTGACAATTTCTAACCTGTACATTTCCAACCTATTTTGACCTCTGCAGCAAGTATTTCCATGTTCTACTTGTGCCCTATCCACCGGCAGACGTGAGACCTCCTCAGAAATAGAGTAATCAATGTAAAGAACACACCTTTCGTTAATCTGACCGGGTACACTAAGAAATACAATGCAGGACTCACCCTCTTGACCCCCTGTATAGCGAGGAGGTAAATGCAGCTGAGAGATGGAGTTTGGGAAGGACTGGTAAATGCAGATAATTTCCAGAAAAGCTTTGCACTGGCATAAGAGCGTTGATATTTTCACAATATCAGAGATGCGGGGAAAGAAAGCTCACAGGCTAAGAACAGCTGAGTCACCAGACACAAGGTAGTGGACAGTTAGGGATGTGCATATTGAAATCTTCCCACAGTTAAACGTTTCCTCAGGTCTTGGCCAATCCCCTATCACCGAGAATTAATGTATAGGCTCAGATTCTTAGGTTCCTTCGCAATAAGGAATTTGTAATCGTTCGATGCAGGTGAAGAGGCACGAATAGTCTTCAGGTTTGACCTCATTCCAGAGCCTATTACTTGCCTTCCTATGGGCTTTTCATTTTTGTTCCACTGTAGATACTGATGGTAGTATTGTTTCTACCTTTTAAGTTTCAGTGTCATTGTTTATTTTGGGGGTGACAGTTATCTAGTGGTTGGAACTGTGGTCGTGGCATGTGTCATTTCTGGACATAGTGTTAGGCAGCATTGCTTGTGGGCCTGGTTTTACACCTGGAATCAAAGGCCTGTATGAGGCACAAAATCATAAGTAGCAGTAAATGATCTGCTTTCCAAACCATTTAAAATAGTGTAAGGGGCCGATCAAGGAGGTCCTTTGTCACTCCTGATTATCTTTAACATTGCGCAAAACCCTCCTGTTTGCACTAAGAGCCAGTAAAGAATAGTCAGGGAATCCAATTGGACACCTGGTGCCTTCCTGGATACCACTCTTTTTCACCACTTAGCAAGCCCCGCCCACATGGTGCCTTCCTGCGTGCCGCTCTTTTTCACCATTTAGCCAACCCCACCCACTTTGTGCCTTCCTGCGTGCTGCTCTTTTCCCTACTTAAGGAGCCCTCCAGCCTCTTTTCCTTTGCAGCTGGGGAGCAGGTGTAAGTGGATCTAGGTCACTTGGCCTAAGCCCCGCCCACCTTCTTAGCCCTGCCTCTTCCTTCATGCTCTTAACTCTTAGATCAAGGGCGTCTTTCGCCGGGCGTCCTTCGCCAGCCGTCCAAAGTGAAGGGCAATTCCTGTTTGGACCTGTTCGGACCCGGAGGATCCAGGCTCCGACCACCTGCTAAAACAGCAGGTAAGCATGCACCAACATGTGTTTACACCCTCTTTCCTTATGGGCATCGCCATCCTCTCTGGCTCCCCGTGTTGTTCCCTTATGTCTCCCCCCTTCCTGCACACAGGAGTCTGTCCTGATACATTCTGGTTTCACCATCACCTTCTTGTGGCCAATGCTGGATTTTACTTTTATGGACTTCATTGATTCACGGAGCGCCACCCTTTCTCAACTCTCATGCTGGACTTCCTTTGCATCTTGTACTCATGGTGGCCCCGAATCATGCTGTTCCCATCTTCATCTTGTATCCTGGCTTGCAACATTATGTGTTACTACTGACTTCTGCAATTGTATTCACTCTCCCCTCTTGCTTCTCCACTCTTTTGACTGCTTACTCTCTGTTCTCTACTCACCTCCCCTCTCCCTTTTCCTATCTTCTCCCCCTCCTCCCTTTACTTTCTTCTATGCACTTACTCTATCAGAATTGTCCATGGACCTAGTATTATAGCAACCTCATCTGTCGTTCCCCCATCCCCTTACTGCCCCCCCCCCTCCCTCCAGCACTATTTGACACATTGTCAGGCCTAGTACGATAGTCGCTTGTTTTGTTCCTCCCCTCCCTTTCTGCACCCCTCTCCCTCACCTTTTGTTTTCTTCCGGCTCTACCAGAAATGTTGTCAGGCCTAGTACGGTAGTCGCCTGACTGTTTACATTTCCTTCCCACTCTCCCCCTCCCTTCCTTATCTATGTCCTAGCACTTGCACTATCTGAAATGTCGTCAGGCCGAGTATGATAGTTAATTTCACATCCCTGTTTATGGCCTGTAAGAATGTCGTTGTATTTTCCCTTGTTCCCTCCCTTGCCTTGAAGCACTTTGAAACACATTGTGTATTGGCGCTATATATATAAACTATCATATCATATCATATTGAAGACCCTTGCATGTGTAAATGACAGACCACTAGTTGTCATGGAACCAAACCTATCAGTGCCACTGATGATGTCACGCATTGAGAAATGTGAGTGTGTCTCAGGTAATGAAGTGAACTGGGAAAAACAGAACCTCCTGCAGATATTCAAAACAATGAAATCAGACCAACCAGGACTGCCCTTTGAAAAAGGTGGTTGGCTTCAAAAGGTATATGGATGTTGGCATTTGCAGTCCATGTCAGGGAAAGATAGGTTGTGAAGCAACATTGAACTACTACTACAAAATTGTCATGAATCGGGTATATGGATCTAGTATTAGTGGAACTAATACAACTGGGAGTACCAAGAATCCAGCTTTATGTGCGTTTTCAGGTCATTATGGCCCTCTACAATATCCCTGATCACGTTCTTTACAGTTTCCGCATCGTGTCTTTGTCTCGAGTAAACCCGTATGTCAGAACGCTGGTGGTTACCTTGGAAACGCTGGCGTCCTCTCCACGTGCGTGGTCACTTGGAGCATACTGAACGGATCATGTGACCATGGTAATTTAAGCCGCCTTCTACCTGGCCATGGCGCTTCTGATTTGCTTCACGTTAGCTGCTCTCATTTTCTCTTGCTTTCAAAACTTTGTTATTGACCTCTGCCTCGTCCCTGGATTGTTTTTTGGAATTTCTTTGCCTGATGCCTGTTATGTGATCCCTATGTGCTTTGACCCCTATTTACGCTTCACGGACTACGCTGGTTTGCTGATTTCATGCTTCTTCTCTTTGCCCTGTTGCCGACTCGGATTTGGACTTTTGCCAATATTGTGCCCACGTTTGTTTCTAGTTCTGCCTGCAAGTAACCAACCTCGTTTTGTGTACTGGATTCCACCTTTGTCTTCCACACGGATTAAAGACTGCCTGCCTGAAACTTTTTAGGCATCCCCATGCCGTTGTGTCGGCTGGTCAACTGGGACTAGAGACTTGCCACCTCAGGAATAGGCATCCTCGTTTTGTTGGGTTAGCTTACCTGTATCCCGCTGGAACTGTTTGGACATATCTACTCTCCCTGGTATTCTAATTTCTCATTGTTCCTTGATTAGATACTTATTGTTAATACTCTAATATCTATATTGTCATAGATCTGAACCCTTAATCTCCCTTAATCTCCAAAGCCAGAAGTATTGAATTGTATGGTTAGCATTCCATCGCAGGCCCATACAGGTCAGTTACTGGGAATTTGTTCCTTCATAGCATTCTGCTTACCATGCTCTACAGATGACTGCTCTGTGTTTGATTACAGTCACAGTCTGCTCCTATTGGTCTTACCATTGAGGGTCCTCATCTGGCATTCCAATCTGCTTTGGTGTGCATCTGGTATCTTCCCGATAATAGACTTCTTTGGGCTGTGTTTAAACCTCACCCAAAGAGGTAAATTATATAGAAGAATTTGTTGACTACAATACGGGGTCAACGAATCAGAGTGACAAATTCTGACAAAAATATAGCTGTAGATGTGGGAATGTGGTCGATATATTAACTGCACCTGTGCTCCACAATACATATGTTCACAATTATACTGTTACAAAAATACCATATATGCTCAACAATATCTGGCCTAAGGTTTCATTAAAATTATATGCCAAAGTGGAAACCTTGGTGAAGATGATCTACCTGGGTAGACACGAGCTGCTACTGTTACTCTGGTGACTATATACCCAGGTGCAAGTAGGGGTTCTTGGCCTTCCTGATATCAGGTCATACCAGACCTACTTCTCTCTCCTGCAACTGAGAAGGGTCCTGAATCCAAATCAGGATGATCGACCAAAGCGGATGGATATAGTCAGAGAGGAAATGGCTGTGGTGCATGACTTTGTGGATAGAGTGAAGGTGGGAGAGCATTTGTTATCTACTCTGATTACCCAAACTGCCCTCAGATGTAGATATGGGGCAATGCTATCTGAAACCAGTTAGACACATATGTGGGACAGCTACAAGATGGTGATGGCACTTTCTGCTGTGATGAATGGCTAAAAATATGGATTGCTCTGAAACCATTACTGCCTTAGAATGCCAGCAATGCTGTTGAAAAGGCAAATGGCAACTTAATTTGCCTCTAAGTCACAGATAAGGGTGCACATCACAATCAGAAGGTACATTGAAGCTCCGGTGTCTGATGTTTGTGACGGGGACCCTGAATGTGCATGCACTTTACCAACTGTAATGGTGCGGATTGGCTCAAATAGAACACCTACAACACTTAATCAAGTGCCCATGAAAGTTTGATAAATACAAATTAGATTGGAATCAAGATTTGTAAATGGATCTTACAGAATGAAAGTGGGCAACATTGTTGTCCTACAGTCTCAACACATGTGGAGTCATGAAGGCATGCCTAATACAACTCAATATCTCCTAACACATCTATCGATCACCTGAAATGGATGTTGGGCCTGGCGGAAGATGACCTATGCTGGAGATGCAGGAAGGTATTGAGATCTCTAATGCATATATGTGGAAAGCAAAGGGATTACTGCTCTTTGGGAGGGGATCTTCAAAAGGACTGCAATGAAATGTGGTTATGCCATGGGACCTGAGAAGCTAATGATACTGGTCAATGACTTGTCCGTTCATCACAAAGTTGGGACATTTGCAAGGCGATGGATTACGAGGACCATTAGGATGGGGAAGAAGTGAGTGGAGGTCCACTGGAAGAAGCTGAGAAAACTGAAAATCAAGTATTGGATGGAGCTGATGTGCAACCTGACCAAGGGTGACAATGCAGGCCAGAAAGCAAATGGGTTACTTTGAAATGACATGATGGGGGTGGGGGGGAGCGTGGACCTTCTGCAACTATACCAATGAGAAGAGCCTGGATTGAGTGCAAAGTGTACAGGCACAGGCAATGTTTGTTATTTGAACCTGTTTGGAGTATGTTGCCTCATATTCAGTAAGACGTCTTAAAGCCAGTTGAAGGGAAGCAGTGATGTGCATGGGGTGGACTGTGCAGGGTGCATGTGTCTGCTGTCTTCTAAATAAATGATTACGATTTAAAAGTTCTATAAAAAGGAAATGATACAATCTATGTGTTTTTGCTTTTAATATTGTTGTGAATGAATCTAGGGGTGGTCTGATATGTAACTAATCAACATGGATAAGGGGAGCATACAAATACTTATATACTAAAGAGAATTGGTCGAGAGCTAGGCAAGACTGCCTGAGAGTACAGGGATGTGTTTAGTGGCCACCAAGAATGTGGACATAGGTAGGGGATCATACAATGGCCCTTCTGTTTGCTTTATGATTGTAAAAATGCTCTTTTGAATGCTGGTGTCCTCATGTAATGAATGCAAGCATGCCAAGAAACATCTTAAGAAAGAGTTTCCCCATTCAGCTGCCCCTAGTAGACATGAGCACTGTGCCAAAGGGTATTGGCGGAGGGATTGTGCCTCCTCAGAGTATTTTAGAAAGGAAACATGATGAACCCAGCGGTGCACTGTTACCTGTTACCTGCTCTTCTTCCCTTTGTTTTCCACCTTTTACTATCATTGAAGCAGGCTGTAGTGTTTCAAAGTGCTTTGAAGCAACCTGAAATAAGCATGGTATCTCTACATTTAAATCTAAAACAAACAAAGTTGGCATTGTTTTCTAAAAAAAAAATAAGTAACTTACTTGGTAAATTCCATATTTGTGCTTGAGGGGATCATTTTATCTTCTGCTGACATCAGTTAGCACAACGGAAATCCCCTTTGCTTTACTTGGTTCAGAGCCAAAACAAAATGGCTTGTAGAAATGGTCTTAACTCAAACTTAACGTAACACAAATCCTTCTTCAATGTGCCACTATTTCTTTAATACATTCAAAAACAGTCTTAATTTGCTAGCGGCTGCCTTCATTAGTTATTCTCTCCTCTTGTTCTTTGAACATTAACGTGTTAAACCAGTGGATGTATGAAATGCCAACTTTGAAATAGTATTAATGTATATATGGACCTTTATACTGATGTAATTGTACATTGTAATTTGGGCGGTTTCTCTGCATGGTGCGCATGCATCCAAGGTTCGTGCATGCACCCTTTCTGGTTCTTTTTGGTTTTGGCACAAGTATGTGTCCCCTTGTGGCCAAAACAATGCTACAGTGAAGAGAGAAGATAAAGTGTGCTGAGAGGCAGACCTTCTCATTCATTACAGTCTTTCATCAGCGTCCTTCTCCTTTGTCAATACTTCTTTGCAGTCCTCCATCATAGGGCTTCTCCTTTATTAAAGACGTGTATCACAGTCATTTGCCTTCATCAGAGATCTTCTCCTTTGGCACACAGCCATTTCCTTTTGCCAGGATCCTTTGTTGCAGTCCTTCTCCTTTATCAGTCTTCTTCATCAAAGTCCTTTTCCTTTTCCATAACCCTTCTCCTTCCTGAGAGTCTTTTATCAATGTGCTTCCCTTTTGTCACAGCCCTTCATACCAGAACTTCTCCTTCATCACAGTCCTTCATAAATGACAGTCTTTCCAAGGTTCGTGCATGCACCCTTTCTGGTTCTTTTTGGTTTTGGCACAAGTATGTGTCCCCTTGTGGCCAAAACAATGCTACAGTGAAGAGAGAAGATAAAGTGTGCTGAGAGGCAGACCTTCTCATTCATTACAGTCTTTCATCAGCGTCCTTCTCCTTTGTCAATACTTCTTTGCAGTCCTCCATCATAGGGCTTCTCCTTTATTAAAGACGTGTATCACAGTCATTTGCCTTCATCAGAGATCTTCTCCTTTGGCACACAGCCATTTCCTTTTGCCAGGATCCTTTGTTGCAGTCCTTCTCCTTTATCAGTCTTCTTCATCAAAGTCCTTTTCCTTTTCCATAACCCTTCTCCTTCCTGAGAGTCTTTTATCAATGTGCTTCCCTTTTGTCACAGCCCTTCATACCAGAACTTCTCCTTCAACACAGGCTGTCGCTCTTCTTTGTCACATTTGTTTTATTTGTGCTCATCCTTCACTGCAGTGCTTTTCCTTCATCAAAGTCCTTTTCTTTCACCACAGTCCCTCTCTTTCATCAGTTATTCTCATTCGCCACAGTCCTTCGTTGTCATAGTCCTCTCCTTTGTTCAGTCCGTCAGCCCTTGTCATTCACTAAAGTTGTCATCTTTCATCAGTCTTAATTCTTCATCAAGTCTTTCTTCATTAGTCCTTCACCTTCAACAGTCCTTGATCACAGCTCTTTTCCTTCATCCGTCCTTTGTCACAGACCTTCTCCTCATCATAGTCCATCTCCTTCGTCAGAGTCCATAATCACAGTCCTCCTTTGTCACAGTCCTCCTCTTTTATCACAGTCCTTGATCTTCGTCACAATCTGTCATATTCCTTCTCCTTTATCACTGTGCTTCATCACAGTTCTTTTGCATTGTCATTGTCCTTCTCCTTCATAGTGTTCTTATTTCATCCCCCACATCTCTCATCCCAGCCGCTGTCTATTTACTGCACTTGCTAAGGCTCACCTTCCCCACGGGAGGTATCACTTTTTCCCTTCTTAGCACTTCACCCCAAGAACACCTCCATGTGCACCATGCTACCTATTCCTTCACTTCCACCCTTCTGCACTTGCACGTTCTGAACACTCACAAGGCATAGTAAGTTTGTCTCCCCTCCATTTTATTCTCATGATTGCTGTACTGTAATTCAATTAATTAAGTTTGTTTCAATTCATTGTCTACTTTCCAGTCCCCACCCTCTTGCCCTGTGGACTCTTGGAAACAGTTTTGCTAATTGTATAAATGCCTAACAAGTGACCAATAAACAAGTGACCAATAAATAAATAAAATTAGGCATTATCCTTTTTATAGTTGATCTCCTTCATCAAAGTACTTCCCTTCAACACCGTACACACTGATAACTAAGTGCATGCCCAACTAATATTCAGAGAGACATAATGAACAACATAATGATTTAATGAAAGCAAAATAGCAACAAGTCAAGTTCATGCCCTAATCAACAATGACAAAAAGATTGCAGCCCTAGCCGGCGCATGTTTCAAACCTTCTAGGCCCTTAACAAGGATTCACAATGGCATATGTGTCTTTCTCACATTTGTTGTTTACACACAATTCAATAAGGTTGTTAAAAAAAGGTCTAGCAATGACATTGTAAAATTAGCATCAAAGAGGAAGTGGAGAGAGAAAACACATGTAGTGAAAACGATGTTAGTACAACATTAGCTACCAGTGTTCTTCATCATTTAAAAAAAATCAGCTCAATGTCAGTAAACCTGTATCTCAGAAAATGTGGATACCCCAAACCATGTAGACCAGTGCACTGTCCACAATTGTTATACCATTCTCACCAAGGTGCACCCTCACCAAAGGAAATCAACTTGTTAGTTACAATACACACATTGATTGGATAGCTCCCATTAGTGTACAGGTAGTTGGAGAATTGTATGATAACCCTATAGTGTGATCCATGCCAAATAAATGAAAATAAAGAGCAAATGTGATCACCTTTCTGTGCAATAAATCATCTGCATACAACTTAATTCCATCATCATCATCCTGCCAAATTCTGGATCAAGAAGAATATGTGAAAAGATGTTATATTTTTGATTGCGGATAAGTCTCAATAAATAAAAATACTAATAATAATCATAAAGGGGACATGTTGCCATAAGTATAAATAGCTCACGATAATACGTGAGCACAAATTGTAGGAATAAGCTGAATTTAAAGCATGACTGTGGCACAAGATTCAAACAAAAATATCTGAAAAATAGCATATCCACGTGTCACTAAGCAATATAATGTCTTAGATTATACACTACTATAACTAAAAAGGGGTAAGCTTAACAAAAGTACTCAGGGACATCTTACCTCCCAATGAAATGAAGCATGGCTGTTTAAAGAACATCCTAACTGTGCTGTGTTTCCACTGCGGTTGCCATGTTATTTTTGTTGAATAAATAGCGCTGATGACTCATCATAAACCTTCTTCTTCACATGTCTTCTCCTTTGTTAGTGCTTCTTGCCAGCCCTTTTCCTTCATCAGTCCTTTGTAACATCCCATCCTATTCTTCAGAGTCATCCTGTGTCTTACTCTTTCATCATAATCCTTCTCGTTGGCCATAATACTTCTCCTTCATCACAGTCCTCACCTTCAATTGAGCCGTTCATCGCATTCCTTCACCTTTGTCTCTATCCTTCTCTTTTGCTTTCATCACAGTATTTCTTCTTCATCACAGACCTCCTTTGGCATAGTCCTTTGTTTGTCATGGTCATTCGCCTACATCATTGTTCTTTGCTACAGCCCTCCTCCTTCACCATAATCCTTCCTCTTCAACACAGCTGTTTGTCACATTACTTTTCATTAATCAACAGTGTATTTCATCAGCTGTCCTTCTCTTTGGTTAAAGTGCTTTTCTTTTACCATATTCCTTCAGAACAGCAATTCTCTTCAGCCACAGTGCTTCATCACATTTCTTCTCCTTTGCCACAGCCTTTGTCCTCCATCACTCATTCTCCTTCATCACAGTGCTTCACAGTTCTGGTTATTCTACTTTCAATTCATTACAATCTATCTCCTTCATCACATTCATTTTCCTTTATCTCAGTCTTCCATTGCAACAGTCAATTTTTTATCACAGTCCTTGATCACAGTCTACCTTCATCATAGTCCTCTTATTCAATAATATCAATTTCTTTTGTAACAGTCCTTAATCTCAGTCTTCTGCCTGTGTCATAGCCCTTGCCCTTCTCGTTCATCAGATCTGCTTTTTTCACAGTCTTTCTGCTTCATCACAATCCTTCCCCTTTGTCACAGTCATTCCTCTTTGTCACAGTCCCTCTGATTCCTTCTTTATCACAATACTTCACCACAAATATTTTTCTTCATCACAGACCTTTTCCATAGTCCTCTTTCACCAGCCTTTCAGCATAATCCTCTCCTTCATCAGCTCCTTCACCACAGGCAATCAGTTCATCACTCATTCTCTATTGTCACATTCCTTCCTCACAATCCATCTGCTTTGTATTTGTATTTTTGCATTTATTTGCACCGCCAACGCACATAACCATATTTTAATGAAGAAGCATACAAACAAAATCAAACAAACACAATTGCCATCCATAGCAGTGGACGAGGGTATGAGAAAATCAATACTACCATCATGGAACAAGAAACACTGCTTACAAAACTATCTCCTGAAGACTCAGAATTACCTCTCGATTCAGCAGAACCACACCGTCCAGTATACAAATGGGCATGCACATCAATGTGTGCCATTCCAAACAAAGCTTTCAAATCTTTACGTCAGTTCCTCAATCAATATGTAAAAGGTAAAGACAAAAGTAAAATGAAAGTGCTGCAAAATATGGATATTTGTGCAGTGCGGAAAGACACAGGACATTCATTAGCCTGCATTTCTGGGCCTATTTACAAAAGTACCTTCCATGATATCAAAAGAATATCAGTACATCATTCCAATGTAAGAAATTTAGTGTATAAAATATACTATGCAAAAAGTCCAGCTTCAGAATTAGGCAATTTAAATACCACTCTTCTGCATGGTACACCCAAATACTTACAAGAAGAAATGGACCATATTCAGAAAAAGTATTTTGGAAGTGAGAGCCACGTCGAAAATGCAACAGTTTTAGAACATAGTAGCGACAATTCTGCACATAGCAACCTTCTATTATACACATACAGAAAAGAAATAGTAAAATTTAAAAGGTAATCGGCTGAAGTACCAAACCATGTGTGTGTGTTGCCGCAGAACGTTTTACAAAAGGAACACAAAAAATGTGGACATAGCATACAAAATCGAAAACAATGAAGACTCTAGATGGTTTGAATTAGCTTTGTACCTTTTAGCTGAAAACAAATATGAAATAACTGAATGCCTAATATGTTGCAGTTACTGTACTGCAAAATTAGACAACAAACACACTCCTTCACGTGCTATTAAAAAATCATTTGGAATTATTTCCATTACCAAAAATCCTGCAACAGCTCAATTCATATGAGAGCATAATAATTCAAACAGTTCACCCATTTCAAGCAATTATACGCCTTCATCCAAAAACAGCAAAATTACCTTCCTCTGAATTGCTGAAAGGCATTTGTGGCAAGTAGTTTACTTGCCATTAGATCTAACAGAAAATGTACACACTCTAGGAGTGGAACGTTCAATAGAGCATTCTTTAATAGTCTTGGTAAATGGAGTACCAACAAAGGACAAAAAAATTTGGCAACAATTAGTGGACTTACACAAAGTTAGACAAGTATTGAAATATCTAAAAGACAATAATGAGTACTAGAAGGAAATAAATATTGATGAAAGCTTAAGGCAGACAACTGAAATAATTCAAGAGCCATCAGAAACTGGACCATTCGAACTTCTGGATCCAGCTACAGTATCCACTCTTTTGGACCATTACACAATTCATCCATTGCATTCCAATGAAAGCACAAATGATGCACTACAAACTTACCAAATGCGACAAACCAAAGGGTCACCAATGAGTATTTGGGAAAAAAGTATAGAAGCATGTGCTTTTCCACTGCTATTTCCTACTGGCAAAGGTGGAAGATACGATGATAGACCCACTCAGATTGGGGTATCAGAATACCGCTCATTTCAAATGTATTCGCAAGATCACTGATTTAGACAAAATGTGGAATACATATTCCACCTACTCTATGAAAGTGAATTAGCAACACTAAGTTATGGAGTTACACACATTCTTAAATCTGGAACGCACTTTCAAAATATGTCAGCTACGCAGTTCATACAAAAAGTACAAGAAAAAGGTGATGTTTTACAATCAAGTATAACAAATTTGTTTGCAAACATGCATCTTACAAAGGAATACTGGTTCAGATGGCATGCAGACGTGCGTTGCACGATCAGAAACCTTGGACCACCAACTTGGTTTGTTACGCTATATTGTGCAGAATATGCATGGGAAGATTTACATGATTTCCTACGCATAGCAAACAGCAACAAAAACAACATAGGTATATTAACACTTGGAGAACTTTGCTCTCTATATCCAGTTAATGTCTCAAGATATTTCCATCATCGTTTCATTGCAATGTTACACTTTATTTGCAATAAAACTGTTCCTCCCCTTGGAGAAGTGCAACACTTCTTTTGGAGAAACGAATATCAAGCGAGAGGAGCACCACATATTCACATGCTCTTATGGATCAATGGTGCCCCGAAATTTGGGCACGACAGTAATAGCACTGTTTTTCAGTTTTTCCAAAAATATGTCACATGTGAAATCCTTTCACAACAGACACATAGTGAGCAGCATGGGCAGATTTTACAATTTCAAAGACACAAATTCTGTCAAACATTGTCCCTGCAAATACAAAAACAAAGATAAATACTACACCAAATGCTGCTTTGATTTCCCTAGACCAGTTACAGAAACAGGTGAAGTGCACAACTTCATGTCTTCAGTTCGATTGCAATGCAATCATTGCCGTATTATGGAATGCATACATAGATGTGCAGTACATTGCAGACAATTCAACTGCTGTTGCACGATATGTTACAGCCTACTTAACAAAAGCAGAAAAAACAGAGCTTCAAGACCTCTGGGATGACCTAGCATCAGACAAAACATTATCACAGAAATTGTACAGCCTACGCAAAAAAATGCTTTCTCATAGAGAATGTGGGGCCTACGAAGGAGCAGATCGTTTAACCAGCTCTGCTTTGTATGGAAAATCAGACAACATAGTATGGCTCAGTCTTGGTCCTGCAAAATCTAGAAAAAGAGTGCTAAAATCATATGAGGACATAGAAACAATTGCCAGAAATTATCCCAACAGCCAAGACATTCTAAAAAACTATTTACTGGACACATACTATCCGAACAGGAGTACCACTCTGGAAAGCATGTGTCTATACCACATAGATCAAAACTTTGCATACAAAAATAATGTAAAACCTGATGAAAGCAAACGTAAATATAGAGTGAACGATTGTGAAGGGAGCTTAGTGAAACTTAACAAACGAAGCTTAATTAATCATGTGAAATTGTCATTAAAAACTCTTCAACAGAAAGAACTATATTACATGTCTCTGTTACAACTTTTCAAACCATGGAGAAAAGAGGAAGACATACTAGATAATTATGAGTGCTATGAAGATGCTTTCAAAGCAAATGAAAGCACTATCACCGATGTGAACTTTACGCAGTACAAAACAATGTTACACAATGAGCAACAACAGGAAGAAGAACTTCAGACCCAACTAGATAAAGACTCTTCCGACAGTAGTCAACCTTCTGTAACAGGAAGTCAAGAACCATTAGGACAACCACTAATAGCAAATGAGGCTGAAGTAGCTATGGCTGAAGTAGAAAACACCATGTATCAGTATCAAGAAGATACAGAAGACTTAACTGTACAACAAGCAAAACTTAACAACGATCAGCGCACCATTTTTGAAGATGTAACAAAACAATTGTACATGTGTACAGCACGAAAATAAAGAAAGTACCTGCAAAATTACAAACCTATAGTGCTGTACGTCAGTGGTGAAGCTGGATCAGGGAAAACATTCTTAATCAAAATCATCAGCAAGTTCCTTCAACAATTGACAAACAACAAACTGTCAGCTGTTGTAACATCCCCGACAGGTTTAGCTGCCTACAACATAGGCGGTGTGACTTTACACTGATTACTACTGCTTCCAGTAGAGCATCAAAATAAATTAGACTACTACAAACTTTCTGCAGAAGCTGCAATTGAATTACGTAGAGTATTGAAACAAATGAAAATGCTACTAATAGATGCAGTGAGAATGGTCTCCAACCTAATGTTGGCTTTGATTCATCTCAGATTGCAAGAATTACTTAAAAATAATAACGAAGAACTCTTTGCAGGGAAACACATTATTGTTTTCGGAGATCTTCTACAATTGACACCAGTGAAAGGTGAACCGATTTTTAAAACCTTAGGCCACAAACTCTGCCGGAAAGCTGTTGGTAGCATAGGTAATGTTAACATTTGGCAACATTTCCAATACAGAGAATTAACTGAGAATATGCTGCAATCTGCAGATCTCACTTATGCCAAAATCTTAAAAAGTATTAGAGTTGGTGTATTATCACAAGAAGCACAAGCTGTATTGAAAAACTGGCATATGCATGCACTTTATGGCGATAATGTATGTGCAGCTGTTGTTATGGAACAAATAGCGCACAAAAATGTCAATTGTATGGCCTTAATGCCAACTCTTTCAAGCTGTTTCAAATTCAATTAAACAATGTTAAAAAGACATGCAAGCAATAATAGAAATTAGCGCCACAGACAAACTAGACGTACATGGTATCACAATACCCATGTGTGAGCAAGCCACAACAAGACTAAATAGTTTAGAAAATTCAATCTCCAACACAGCTGGGTTGGAAAAAATATTGAAATTATCATTAAATTGTAGAGTAATGCTTAAATGTAACCTTGACGTAGAGCAAGGGCTAGTTAATGGAGCACTGGGCACAGTTGTTGGCTTTCAATCATACCCACGTGATAGCAACATTCAGTTTGTAAATATTAGCTTTGATAAAGTTTCAGAAGTGAAAAGGATAGGGCGCTCAATTGCTCGATTCCTTCTCTTCAAAGACATGTAGAGAGCAATTTTCTCTAACTCTTGCATATGCAGTTACCATTCATAAATCCCAAGGTCTTACCCTAGAGAAAGCATTGATAGATATAGGAAACAAGGTGTTTAAGGAACGCATGAGCTACGTACACTCGACGGTCTATTGCTAATAAACTTTGATTCAAGTAAAGGCAAAGCTGATATTCCTTGCATTCTAGAATACAATAGATTGCATTCACTGTACACCCCTCATCTGAAACAATGCCCTGTTCCAGATAAAGTGAAACGTGGTAAAAGAAAAGTAAATGAAACAGAAATGCAATAGAATGCAACAGTAAATTCCGAAAAGAAAAGAAAAGAAGCTAAAGTTTAATCAATTGCCGCAAACATACAAGAACCTATTAGGGAATGTAAACCAGGCACGTCGGCAAAGAAGCAACAGAAAAACCGAAAAATGCACTCAGATACAGAACGTGCTGGCCCATTCAAATTTACAAATGAAACTGGGGTAAATTGCTATGCAAATGTAGCAATGAATATTCTATTTCAATTGCCAACAATTGTTAACAATATTTACCTACACAGTACAGACCAATTGTGTTTGCAAATGTTAGTGCTGCATAGAAATGCAACAAGCAATCCTGAAAACACATACAGTGTTCATGGAGTAAGGCAACAATTGGACGACTGTGCTGGAATGGTGAGATTCACTATGAACTCACAAGAAGATCCACAAGAATTTCTAATGTACATACTATTAGTATTGGAAAACAAAAGCATACCTGTAAATGAATTCTTCCAAATTTCGTACACGTGGAAACATACATGCACTCTCTGTAGCAAAGTGATACAGGAAAAAATCCCAAATGAGCGATTTGTGTATGTTTCCATACCAAATAGTGAGAGCATTCCATTTCAGCAACTTGTACAAAATGCAAACCATGGCAGATTATGTAGTATTTGCAATTCAGACAATCACTCCACCTTACTGATACAATCACATAGTGCCTACGTAATACTTATGGTTCTATGTTATAATGCAGATGGCACCAGAAACAACTGCAAACTGACTGGATTCACACACGGTCAAGTGTCACTTGGAAAGAAAACCTTTACAACAGTAGGAATAATCTAACATGGAGGAGCTACAACCAATGCAGGTCACTACAATGCATACATTAAAAAGAATTATGTATGGTTTGAATGTAATGATAGCAACATTACTCTAAAGCAGAGGTTGCCAGCTAACCTAACAAATGTGTATTTAATGTTCTTGAAGCCAAAATGTATGAAATAATGTGTACTTCCACATTGTCAACAAAGTATGTGAAAGACTACAAACAGTTAGAATACGCCCACAGGTATCTAACTACCCAAAAGGATGGAAGAATGACCCAAATAAATGATCATCACAGATCGTTGGAAACAAATGCACAGGTAGAATACACCTATAGGTATCTAACTATTGTTAGAAATTGGCAGGAAGGCAACAAAGAAAACATTAATGGGAACTATGAAGGAAACAGGATATAACAATGGCTCAAATGAATGAGTATCACAAATCTGTAGGAACAAATGCACAGTTAGAATACACCTACAGGTATCTAACTGTTGTTAAAAATGGGCAGGAAGGCAACAAACATATCATTGATCAGAACGATGAAGAAAACACTGAAAGGAAAAAATGAAGTAGTTAGTACCATAGGAAATTACGGTTTTTTGTAATCCGACACAGATTTTTTTCCCCAGACCCAAGGATTAGAAAAACAAACACAGAAACTGAGTGCAATGCACAGTACACTGGTTTGTAAACTAAATATGAGGGTAAACAAAAATAAGTTAACTGTCTATTATGCAATGTAGTATATGGAAAAACTGATACATCTGCCAAGTACAATAGCCAATTTTAAAAAAGTATGTGGATTTTGAACAAAGTAAGGAGTAAGTATATTGGCAGGCATTTTCTACACATGGGAATCTACACGTCTAATCTATGGTACTAATATGCTGCAGTGCCTGTAAGCTGCCCTTCCATCTTCAGTGAGTAACCTACCACCTACGCCTTACAACCAAGGTACAAGGAGTATAGTTCCTATCCACAACCATCGCTGCATATGGAAACCATGGTCCTTGTAAATTAGCTGCTTATAAATTTACTTTTTGGACCATCGTCTGCAGCCATGAAGTTAAGACACTAGGCCATCAACACAACTAGCACATTCCACCACACGCATATTGACTTGTAACTCCACTGCTTATGACTTCAGTCTTGCGTGCATGGGCTTTAGCCTTGCACCCAAGAGTGCAGGGTATCCCCACAACCACCTCGGTGATGTGTGCTAGTGGGGGTTATTCTATAGGTGTGGTATCCTACAGTACCTCTGCCCAGAGGCTTCAATTCTAGCTGTATGTCTGTAGATCTTACTTGGGATGGGTGTGCAGTGTCTTCCAAGTCTAGTACTTACCACTTTGTTCTTGGTTGCATAGCTTTCGGCCATGCACCCAACACTGCACGCACTCCCAACAACTTGCCAATCAAAATGCAACACTAAGGGTGTATGCATGGGTGGCACATGCAGCGGTGGTTGTGGCCAGGGGCAACAGTCTTGGAAGTAAGGCCTTCTGCCTTCGGCCGACGGCCATGCACCCAAGACTCTAGGCCCTGGCCATAACCACCGTAGCATGTGCCACCCATGGCGGCGTACTAATGAATATAATAATAGCCATTGGAAAAAATATTGCATTCACGGCATGTTGTCAATTTCAATGTTCCCTAACACCACACGTGTCCTTACAAATGTAAAAACTCCCCCTGCACGGGCTTTGATACTGGCCTTATTGGACCCCTCACTTTCTGTGCGTACAAGATGTCCATAGAAATTACCTCATGACGACTGGCCCCCAGAACAAATGCACTGAACACCCATATCTTAAGACTCTAGCCCCTGATCACAACCACCATAGCATGTGCCACCCATGGCGGCGTACTAATGAATATAATAATAGCCATTGGAAAAAATAATGCATTCACGGCATGTTGTCATTTTCAATGTTGCCTACCAATATGCGTGTGCTTTCAACAGTTACACATTTCCTGTCCACTACATAGACTGAAGTATTACAAATTTCCTGCCCACTCCATGGACTGAAGTGCTATCGTTATTACACCTCACATTTACTGTGCGTACAAGGTGTCCATAGAAATTACATCATGACGACCAAAGAACAAATGCATTGATCACCCATGTCTTACTGTCTGAACCTTTCCCAATGCTCTGTGACACAGCAAAATAGTTTCATGAAAAAAGCATGTGTACGCTGGTTGTTGCTCTGCTTTCCGCAGATTCAAGATGTCGGGCACATCCAAACCATCTGACGCAGAACACGTCTCGCAGCAGCCAATGGGCAGAGACGTCGCTGTCCGCGGTCTTGACGCTATCCCCTTAGCCAATCGGTATCTTGTTCGTCGACCAAACAGGGAAGTGCGACTGCGGAGCGAACATAGATATCAGTAATTATTTCAGACCTACTTTTTGATCATTATAAAGAAACATACTGCACGGGTGGTGACCAAATTTACAAAAACACGCTTTCTGGACCAAGCCCCTGTACCTGCCACAGATTTCGTCAAAATCCCTCCAGCGGTTTCACCTGTAGCCGTGCGCAAAGTTTTTCCCCCATTCAGTCTATGGGGAAAAAAGACATTTTGGGACCACCCTATAACTTTTCCCCCTCCCTGCCCCAAACATCTCCAAACTTTGCAAAACAACTCAGAGTGGCCCATATACTTTTTTTTGCAAAGTTTGGTGAGGATTCGTCCAGGGGGAGCAGAGTTATAAACCGCCCAAAAAGTGCTCTTCCTATGGAAACAGCAACTTAACCATAACTACACGGCCACTACTGTGGCCGTGTAATCTATCAAATACCAGAATCCCCTCTATTCCCAGATCCCACCTCTCATCCTAGATCCCAAAGGTCTCTCCAGACTCAAGGGGAATCCTAGTAATTGCAATTGGAGACTCCCACAAGGTTTCAGCGCCCAGTCCATAGAAAGTTTCCTGCACACAGTCCAGCCATTGGGTCTTCATACAAGCATACAAGCCTAAAATAGATGTCAATGTGGCAGGTAGTACTTTAGCCGCAGAGTTCCACCATAGTCTAATCCTTTATGCAATTGGTAAGAGGGTGATATGTCAGTGACGGGGCACAATCCCTTCTTTAGATGGAGGGGCCCCATCAGAATTTCCTTCAACAATGAAAAGAGGATCCCGAGCAAGGAATTTGTAGTTACCATCACTGCGAAACATGGTGCAAACCCCAAGGTTTCAGCCCCATACATAGCTATAGAGAGAGACTTCTGGAATAAGCGTCAATGCAGGGGAATTCTTTGACAAGCCTCTAAATGAAACTAAGAATCCTGCAGGCAGATTGGTCCAGTTTATTCCTCAGTCGTTTCCACCAACGCCTCAACCCTGTTTTATTATTAAGTCATACGCCCTGGTAGTCAAAGTGAGATACTGCCTCCAAACAAAATATACTCCTTGGCTACTTAGCTGGTCCCATCTCCATTGACTTTTGTTTTCCTCCCTCTCATTAAGATCAATGTCTTGTAAATGCAGTAATTACAAACGTCGTCCAGAGGTACGTGCATTGTTTTCCACATTTGAGTGAGTAGCACTGCATTGGCTGGACATAGCACGACACAAAGCAACACAGGTTCGATCCCGGGTCCGCGTTAACCGTGTTATAAATAACCTATCATATCATACCTCACTGGAGAATGTGGTGCTGGTTATGATGGAAACAGTGCTAGAATGGGTTACAGAAGAATTTGACGCTGTGTGGAGAGTTTATAAAGGTGATGGATGCTGAAAGCATAAACAGTGATGTAATGTGTAAGAATTGTGCTCTTTTATGCTGAGGATAACTCCCCTAACACGGCCTGTGAATCTGTGTGTGGTATTTCTACATTCTGAATGTGCAACACCGGCCTTGCTTGGTTGTAGGTTGTGATGCATGGAACTTAAGCTCCATTATTAAGTATGAAACCTACAGGCAAGGACGTAGGAGACAATCTGTCGCCATTTTCTCGGAATTCAATTATAAGTCATGAATACTGATTAAAGGATTTTCAGTCAAATATGGTCACATGGCTTTTATGATATCAGGTCTTCTTTTCACCAGTTACAGCAGCCTATTCAGATGAATGTTGATGCCCTCTTTGCATGTGATAGACTGGTGGTGGGTTTTGGTTCTGCATTACATTTTCATTTTGCTACAAACAATAGTTGTTACACCTAATCGCCACAATCTTATTTGCATGCATGTTTGTATTCTGTTTCGGAGTGGTACAATTCGGCATTTAAGCCCCTTAATAAATAGATTGTTACACAGTTCAGGTGTAATTGGGACTTAAACATGTGGTGCTACATGAATAATCCCACACTGATTAACACAGAGACTAAACTCATTGTACAGACATTGGTAGCAAGCTATGTAAGCTGCAGTCTTCATGCCTTAGCTGCTGGTTTAAACTGTTAAACGTATTTAATCAGCCGCTACAGGATAGCAGCCATTCTAATTATAGTCATGTGATGTCTGCCACTTTAACCTGCATAGTCTTTGGGGTAGGGGCATTCGTATTGGGGCCAGCACAAATTTATACATATAGATGTCAAATGCATTCAACAACTGCAAAGGCCAAAGCTACTGGCTGTGCCAATTTGTATAACTTTTTTTTTTGCAGTTGGAACATTATTTGCAGTGCTGTGCTGGTTCGTCCATGATGATTTTCACCATCAGATTTCTAATTCTATGTACTGAATAAATGTTTACTGTCTGTTCTGTATGCTCTTTCAATATTAACAATTTCTGTTTTTGTTTTTTGCAGTCAATTATATGCTACAGAACATTGGGACATCATTTTATGCTTGTGATAAAATGGCATGAAAATATCTGACCACTACCACATGTAGGCATTTAGGTTCTTTCCTGTGATTGCAATCTTACTGTGTACAGACAGCACAGTTTTGATCAGGGATTCACCACATGCCTGTATTCATTTCAGACAGGGCTCCTCCTGTCCACTGGCAGGACTGTCGCCTTGTGGCATCGCCTCTCTATGCATCTTTGTAAGGACAGGCAACAGCCTTTGCCCAGGCACAGCCACTCCACAAGAAGCTGGGCTGTGAACAGGAATTAAAGGGGATACCCGATCACAAAGGACTAGAGGGTGCTGCATGTCCAAAGGCCTTTGTTCCTAGTGACAAGGGATGGGCTGGTGTTAGAGTAGACAGGAGGGTGCTGTACAGTTGAGGAATACTTCCACCATCTTGTTTCTCTCTGCCTCTCTCTCTCCTTCCTGTCCCCTCCATTTCCTCTAGAGCAAAGCACTTTGGGTGTGACATCCGAAGGTCAAAGTTCACTTCTTTCAAGAGCAGCGATCGGAACACTAAGGCAGGCTAGCTTCAGTCCAATCACCTGGACCATCAACCTTCAAAAGAAAGGGTCTCAAACCACTTATTTGAATCATCTCTGGAATCCAACCCTGGTGGAAGATTTCGCTGCACCCTGCTGAGAGAACAGACCTTTCTAAAGTCCCCAAGTTGTGTGGTGAAGGCAGGTGATCCAAGGCAAAGGCAAGCTCTGTCCTCTAACCATTCCCAAGGACAATTGGTGGTGGACCAGGACCTGCCTCTCTGCCAGCCACCTGGTTTCCTCAGAACTCACTGTGTTGCAGTATCCCTGAAGGGGTGTGATAGCCTCCCAGTGTTTGAGAGCTCAGGAAAAGGACTATCCTTGGCCCTTGAGATTCTGGATGGGGACTCACAGCTCCTGAAAGCCTGAACAGCCAAGATCCCTCTGTTGTTGACACCGACACACTACAAGCTGTAATTTAAGCATGTTCTGCATTTAGTGATCATCCAAGACCATTGGAATCAGCCTTTGGCAATGATCGTTCTACGAACTGCTGTTTGCTGTTCGACAACATTCGCCACCACTCCAGGTGAAGTGTGAAGCGTGTCGTTGCCTGGGCTCGAAACAATGGATTATTGCTGTCTTGTATTTCTCCAGTGACTGTACGAAGTACCAGCTTCTTCATCACCCCTATTGTAAGTCGATCAACCTGATGCTGGTGTCTCCATAACAGCAATCTCCTAGCCTCCGCAGGTCAAATGCAGTTGAACCTCGACCACTGATCAAACCTGGTGATTGTCTGATCCACACAGCTCAAGTAGATACTTTTTAGACAGCAGCTACCTTCTGTTCGACCCTGACTCAATGGCCAACTTGCCACTGAACCATTGCTACTGCTGTATCCTTGACCTGAGACAAACCTGCAATAGATGCTGAGAAACCTGGTTCGACACTCTGCAAACAAATTACTGCCTGATATCTGCACCTCTGGTCCATTGTTGGGCCCTAGAGATTGGCTAGGTCATTTTAATCCCTTTTGAAACCTCAATAAATATCCTTTGTGAACATTGTGGTCTTTAAATTGCCTTTTCTCCTCTGTTTCATTGCCCAGAGTGCTGCATCTATTTTATCTTTGCATACTCTGTGTTCCTTCTACAGGGGAGGCTTTTTACGGTGCTGTCTAGTTATTATTGTACATGATGTGTTTGAATAAAGTATATATATTTTCATAGAACATTGACTGGACGCTGCTTTATTTTGGACTGTTTCACTTCGCTGTTTGGGTTGCCACTGAACCACATTTATTTTTCTTTATTGTGAATTTGTTAGGCGTCTATACAACCCGTTGGTGTATAGACTAGGTGCTGCAAAGCTAAAGCAGGGAGGGAACAGGAGAGTAATAAACAGTAGTAAAAATAGTAAGTTATCAAGCAATAACGGCCCTACTAGGCCTTGAGGCATTCGGATGAGCAAGTGCAGGGTAGAGGGATGGTTGGGGGAGGTAAAAGGTAGGGCAAGTGCTAGAGTGGGCCAAGGAGGGGAAATGCCATGGGGTTCCAGGCGGGGGATCACTGGCTAAGTGCAGGGGTGGGGGTGTCCCAAGAGGGACAGGGAGGGGTCCAGATGGTAGTTTTGAGGGTTCTGGTGTTGACTGGGCAGAGGGCCTGGTAACATGTGAGACTCATGAGGACCAGGCCGCCAGCCTAAGCGGCAGTGCGGTGATTAGCAGGGGAGGATAGGAGGTAGAGAAAAGAAGAGTTTTGAGCAGTGTCTGGAACTTAAGGAGGTGCGGCTCAAGTCTGAGGGGGCCAAGGAGGCTGTTCCAGAGAGAAGTGCCAGCCGAGGAGAGGGATCTGCCCCCAACTCTATGCTTGGAAAAACATTTGATAAGCAGAGAGTTTGAACTAGAAGAGCAGAGAGCTCGAGCAGGGAGGTATTTTGGGGGAGAGAGTTGAAGATAGCAGCCTCCCAGCCCCCAGAAAGCATTGTGGATTATGCAGAGGGTCTTGAATTTGATCCTCACGGCCACTGGGAGCCATTGGAGAGATTTTAGGGCTTGAAATATGTGGTCCTTGGGCATAAGGCCAAGGATAAGTCTTGCAGCCCTATTCTGGATTAGTTGCAGGGGTTGAGGGAGGAAAGAGGCAGATTGAGGAAGGGACTGTTGCAGTAGTCTAGCTGGGAGAGGACCAGACCTCTGGAGACATTGAGCTTCTGGGGTAAGGCAAGCATAGGAAGAATGTCTATGAGGAAATGAAGCTGAAAGTGGGCCTTTTTCGTAAGGTCCAAGATGTGAGAGGAATCGAAGATGACTCCGAGATGTTTGGCCTCACTGGATGGTGAGGGTAGAGGGCCCAAGGAGGGTGGCCAGAGGGCAGGAGGGGAAAAAGGCACAGGTGTCCCAATAAGAAGGATCTCAGTCTTAATGGCATTGCAACAGAGTTCATTGGCAGCACACTATGCTTGGATAGCCGTCAGATGGATAGCAGTCAGACACTCAGGAATGAGATAGAGGAGGATGCGGCAGTAGTAGAGGGAAGTTTGAAAGAAAGTTGAGTGTCATCAGCATAACACTGGAAGTGAGGATGGGAGGAGATAAGGTGGGCAAGAGGGGTGAAGAAAATATTGAAAAGCCAAAGCGTTCAGTGGGAAATATCCTAGCAGTTTGGTTAGACAGATATGCAAATTGATAATTCTTCTCTAGTAAACCATGGCAAGCTGAAATGTTATTGTAGAACTGAGAAGGCACCATCCCAGAGAACCAGTTATTTGTTCCATAATCGTTCTCAATAGAGGGGCTTTTTAATATAGTGAAATGCCTGGGGTGAAATGCCAAGTTAGTAAGGGTATTCCAACAGTGAACCCCTATCTCTCTGCACCTAAAGAGACACAGAGAAATAGTTCCAACAAATTGCCAATGCCCAGAAGACAGCAACATTTCCCTCGGGAGACTGTTGGCAGAGGAGACTTGCCTAACATTTCAGTGCTGGATTACTCATATTGGGAAGTCCTGACTGACATGCACATTGGTATCTCTCCCGTGGTACGGTAAGGTGAGATAAAACATCATTCGAGACACTTCTGAGAGTCCCATGCCATAGAAATGCTTTTTTGTTGCGTTGATTATCTTCAGAGGTGGGCATCATCTTCATTTTTTTTAAAATTTCAAATAACAAACATCTTTGTAAAACATTGAACAATTAGAACATCGAAACTATAACAACGAGATTGAACATATGCAAATGAAAATATAAGGAATCATTCTACAAAACAGTACAATTCCTGTCAGACCGCAGTCTTAAAAAAAAAGTTTTGGGATCATTATTAACACGGGTATTATCGAGGTTGAAATCGGATCATGGACTTTCAACACTGTACTCAACAGGCCTGCAAGGATAGGACGTGAGATTTGTGGTTGCTGATTGGCTTCTCAAGAATTTATACTAAACTCAAAATAATTCAAAATAGAATATGCAAAAACCTATTTGATCCCAGGGTCAATAGTTGCAACAGTACTAAGAAAGACCACTTTACAAGTCACAAAGCTACATGTTTTAAGTGCTTTTAGTAACTACTTATTTCTGTAGTTGGTACACAAGTATGGACAAATGATTAGGTACTAGTCTCCTAAGCTGTGATGGTCTCACATCCACAACATATTGTTCAAGACCAAGTCGCAACCAGAGCAGAGATGTGCAATAGCTGTGCCTGAAAGAACGAGCACTATAGCACACGAGCCACCACCAAAGGAACCAGTTACTCCAATGTGGTTAGATCTGCCGCGTCTCTACCTTATTGGCTTTGGTAGAAGAACAGAAAACAGTAATTGGACATTTTAAAACAGTCACTTCATCTAATTTCAACTATGGGTGGTCTCTTGCGTGATGCTTTAAGTGCAAGAGAAATGAGGTTGTCAAAATGCCGTACATTGTTCTACACAAGGCCACATTGCTTCACAAAACAAATCTTAAAGGACAGACAGAATTATTTGGACCTTGCGTGTGAACTGGGATGGTAACAAAGGTTGAAATAAAAGGACTTAAGGTCTGCACCCTAGTAGCATACACCCTGCTCTGTCGTTATGAACCATTTTCAACTGTCACTTTCACACATATACTACTGACAAGAAAGCCTTTCTCTGCCATGAATACTTGCACTCTATAAAGGACAGTCATTTTATATTTTAAATGATAAACATTGAATCCATTCGTTTTTTGTGGCATTGTAAATAAATAAGATTGAAAGCAATACAGGTTTAGTTTAATTCCTGAACTGCCTGAAAGTGTTGCAGTATTTAATCTGAACCATTTGTATATTTCTGTGTGGTTCACACTAGTGTCCAAACATGGGAGGAGTGCCTGCAGGGCACTTTCTAGGTAAAAACATGTATTGACACGTGTTTCGGCTTGCTGAGCCTTCCTCAAAACAGGGCATTAGTTTTAAACACATCCATTCTCTTGTTTCCTTATCTGTGGATGCGCGAATTGGTGCTCCCTTTTCGTGTATCCCTGGGTTACAATCCCACCTGAAAAGTGCTGCGTCTGTGTCACTCGTGTGGGCTCGAATGAGACGAAACACGTGTCAATAAAGGGGCACTCGTACGGGAGATATACAATGCCAAAATCTCCATTTGAGTCAACATATTATTCCAATAATGAACATATGTGGCGCAGTCAATGTGTCAAAATCCGGTACAAAATCAGTCTAAAATCCTCGGAGGGGAGGCAGTGGTTCCTCCGTCTTTACTTTCACACTGACGCGACACCAGCAATTTGCTTTTTTCTGAATAAAGGGCGCAAGACCGAAGAGGTTGACCCCCAGAAAACTTCCTCACCTTCCCACACTCACTTTCTAGGTAATATGGCACCCAGGCAAAATACTAGACTGCACCCCATATACTGTAAAAGCTAGACTGAAATCCCTCCCCAACATTATAAAATCATTCCAATATAAACAAAAGCTAGTTTTCTTTAGGGAGGATCTGATGGCCCTACACATATCATGCACTTTTCAGAAACTGAAATGTCAAGTATGTGGAAATACATAAAGGAACAAAAAAAATATTCTAAGTCTCTTATAATTGGCGTACTTAAACGTAATAAGCAGACACAGTAAAGTAGACAGTATCGCTAAAAAGAATTCCCTTTCATTATCTCGTATATAAGCTAGCTGTCTAAAGCCCAATCGCGTGCATTCTTGTGCTGCAAAGGTGTGTATTGTTGCTGCATAATCCATGTTTGCAATCACACTGTTCTCAATTGGATGTATAACTGGAGTCTTTTCAGCCATTAAAGACCATAGATATGCCTTTTCAGATTTTTATTGACTGAAACACACACCTATCAATAATTAGCAGAAGCACCTGCAACCAAGATCCTCAGGGGGACCCACACATTTGGAGAAAAAAATATTTCTTCTTACAGTGAATGCATTGCTAAAATGAAAACATTTTCTGTTGGCTTCCTTACTAACTAAATTGTAGTAAATCTTGAGTGCAGGGTTTTTTGGAGAGAAAGCACAATGGAAAGTAAATCACATCTAGTAATTCGAAATATTGGCCGATAAAACACAGTCTGATTACATAATGTGCCCAAGATCAAAGACCTTAGCTAAATAGTATATGTGAGATTTGCGACGAGTCTCCATTTATATCTTCCAAGCTCTTTACAGATATGTAACAATGTTTTTCCTGGGTTGACGGAGGTACCATAGAAATTTAAAGTCACACAATAAAGACAAATAAAGGCATAATAAGGATTTTTTTATACAGCTTAGAGCTTGTGTTACAGACCTCTTGTTTCTAATCACCCAATATTCCCACTCCTTAAGAGACATCACACTAACACTAATCACTGCCAATGACTTATTCACAGCTGTGTCTGCAGTGATCCACTGTTGGAAACATGTCTGACAGACGCTGTGTCACCCAGCTTCTTTCCTTTTACTTAAATTGCAAAGCAAACAAGTCTAAGAGAAACAGGAACACAGGTCATAAATTAGTCTCCACCCAGTGGCTGTGAATAGCTGATCCGCTACCCTCAATGTATCTCTGTTCTCACACACAAAGAGACAGCCCTGAGTGTACGTTTGGTGACAGCCATTAACAGAAACAGAAAACTGTAAACCCTCATTAGACAACTGCGTAGACGCTTGTGTTCACCCCGAACTTTGATTTAGATGCACTGTGCGATTGAACCAACGCATCAATCTTATCAGATTGTTGTACTGTGAGACTACTTTCTGGGTGATTTGCTGCTATCTCTGGAGTCACACAATGTGATGAGGTGTGTGGCATGTGCCTTGCGTAACGTGGCCTAGTAAATGGGAGTGATATCCAAAGATAAGGTGTGGAGGTGGCAACACTCTTTTCAAAAATAAATGCCCTGCAAAGGTGGACTCGATAGTAAACGGTGACTTCACCCTTTTAGCTTTTCCACCATATGCACTACTAATGACCCAGTATTGTGTGTGTTCTGTCACATCACTATTACAATATGTGTGATGCTTGCAAACTTCGCACCGATTCCATCCCCTGAGGGTGACATAGTGGCAACATGAGTGACGTCATGGGGGGTAAAATATGGCCCCTAGGTTGTTCATTTTATAAGTTCTTCACAAATTCAATTTCATCTGATTACTCCATTGCTTCTACACAGTCCTGGATATAATTCTGGCACACAGTAACCCTTCCACCCTAGCAAAACATTAATGACTGCAGATGTTGTAAGAATCACCAAGGGTAAGCCTTTGAGATAGCTCAGTGGTTAGAGGTTCCAATCCCAGTAACATAGCTCTGCATGTTGAGGTACCTGCTGCAGAGATAAACATGTCGCCTGGTGGTTAAAGGCTCCAATCTTAGTAAGAATGCTCAGCTGGCTAATGCATTTGCTGTAAAGATATGCATCTCAAATACCTGAGCCCCCCAAATGAGGGCACATTGGGCCTCTCGGAAGCTTAAACCTACCCTGCACTCATGTGCATTGTCTGACTCTTTGGTGTGGGCCACGCTTGGTTTGGGAGATAAAACGAGGGAGTTGTGATCACCTTCCACCCTCCCAATGAAGGACTTCGGACCAATGTCTTACAAGATAATCGGTAATTGAGGTCATATCTCTCTTATTAAAGGTGAAATAAGGCAGTGTGTAGCGTGGGTTACGCCCATTTATTATCCTCATGGCAAAATCCCTTTTCAGAGAGTGCTCTTAGAGTTCTGACAAATGCATATAACAGAATTTTAGCGGAAAGCCCTTCATATGTAAGTCATCTATATGTGTAGTCTTTCAAATTTTAGTGAGGACAGTATTTGACATTCCTAGTTTTGAACCCTCAAGCCAGGGTCGCACTGGGTCATAAAATTGCCTCGGGCACCAATGAAAAAGTGGCCCACAGTTGCAAATGTCTATTCATTCCTTTTGTGACACTGTTTGAATGGTATCCAGGATTTTATTATTTTTTTTGGATAACATTTGATGTAAATTGTGCATTTTAAAGAATATTTATTCAGCAAAACTAGTGAAAACCACTAGCCGTATAGTGAAGTGACTCGTCAAAGTGGCCCACATTATCCAAAAAAGTGGTCCCTTTGACCAAAATAAATGGCCCACACAAGTATTTTGTGTTTTTGGTCCGGCCATGGGCAAATTTCCCTATAGGCCAGTCCGACCCTGCCTCAAGCTAAACCCTCATGAATGTCAGTTCTCTGCAAAAAAGTATAGTATGAATGGCCTGCAGAATCCAGGATCTGACATTTCATCTTCGATATGACTGCCACAGTTGGGGCCTCCAGACGTCATCACATGCTTTGTCTGCATCGACACTGATCAATGCTATCAGAACACCTTATTGATCCGCATTACCGACGTCACTGATTAACGTATGTGTCTGTCCCATGTACATGTTTGATGCAACTGTTCACCCGTTTTGGGCAGAGCATGGTTTTTAAACCGTTAGTCGTTCTTAGCAACATGCTCATTATTTCTACCCTGGTATCTCTAGCTGTCTGTATATGTAGGGTGACCAGATGTCCCGGTTTTGTCGGGACTGTACCGAAATTTGGGGCTCTGTCCTCCTTTTCCAAAGTTATGTTTCCATTGGAATCCTAAGTGGTCCCGGTTTTTGGTAGTAGGTCTTAATAGCTGACAGACACAGCTAGCATAGAAGAAATACTGCATTGTACAGCTTAAGATAGTGTCAGTTTGTGATAAATTTGTGATACATTAATTATAATATGTGTTTATTTGAAAGTAACTTAAACCCCTTCTCCTCCAACTTCTACTGAAGTGTACTGCCTTGACAGCCACTTTCAAGAGTTAGTCCTACTTCTATGTCAATTGCCCTGTCCAGGTTTTTAACGTTTTTTTATCCGGTCACCAGTATATGTCACGCATAATCCAAAAAATAAACAAATAACATATACATATATAAATATATATATATATATAGAGAGAGAGAGAGAGAGAGAGAGATACATAGTTAAGTTTGAATGCCTTCAGAACCTTGATAAGCACGGTTTTATTTATTTAGTAGAACTGCTGCTGTTTCTTTATTAATTGTGTTGTCTAATGAAGTTGTGCAATCTAGAAATGCGCGGAGTATGTCCTGCACACTTAATTGATTTCCCAGTTCAACTTTCTCGTTTGAAAATAAATACAACATATTTCTCTGGCGAGCCATACAGTTCCCGCTCGGCATTTAGTTCATACGTTGCGTAGCAGCCAGCCACCAGGCTCCATTAATTTGGCATGTCACCTGCGCCAGTCCACGTGCCTAACTGCCGCATGAGCGAGATTGAATCTGAAGTCCAGGAGAAGGCCGCCTTTGTGTGAAAATGAAGCGTGGAAGCAGGTTTTGTTCAGAGGTGCCTGCCTTTATAAGGATGATCACAGGGACGGTTTGCTTTCTTCTAAATGCGCGTGCAATGCAACATGCCATTTATCGCTTCATACCTAATTACAGTGAGCTGCCCCACAATGCTGGAGGTGTACACTCACATTAGCTCGCTTCTTGCAAGCTACTGTGCCCGCGCTTTGTCTGCTTGAACAAGGTTTGGCAGGAGTTCTGGGATTAATTTACCTCTGCATTTAAATGACAAAAACAATGTCATTGTAGACGGTACGAATTAGCGTAGACTCAAAAAATTAAATATATCATTAACGACTTGCTGCCGTACTTTCATGTTTTTAACTTCCCTGTCACTCTCCACTGCAAGCCAGTGACAAAATAATGAACGAGAACAGGTTATTAAGAACGCCCACACCGTTGTTCAGTATACCGCAACCAGATGAACCCGGTAGCACAGCCAGGCCCTGAGGGAGATGCCATTATTGTTCTTTTCTAACGTGCATAATACCTGAGATGGTCTCCAAGCACGAGACCGGGATTCAAACCCGTGTTGCTATGCGTTATCCTTCTTCCAAGACAAACACTTTGGCCATGAGCTATCTTCCCGACCAATGAGCACTTTCCTTGTTTTATGGTAATATTATTTTATGTACTGCAAGAGGAACATACACATTCAGTATTCATCCGATGCCAATCTGTTTCCATTCACAGTTATACATTAGGTGTTGTTTACCAATATTCAGTCATTAGTTTCAAGGGAATGAGTCTGGATCAACCAGGCTGTACTTCTCTAAAAAAGGCTCGTAGGCTGAGGCCCGGTGATCTCCCTTTGCTAGCCAATGGAGAGAGAGGATTTTCAAAGCATACTGATTTCAGGGATTCTATGACAAGGCAGGAGGCTTCATATTATGCATTACAATCTTTACTTCTGAAACTACAGCAGCAAAGAAAAAACGTTTATTAACAAAATAGTTTAAGCACAAACTTAGAACACAATTCAAATACTGTGTAATGGAAACACACCAGTCCAACAAGGAGGGCAGGTCATGCCATGTGGATGACCAACAAGTTGAAACCCACCCCAATAAAGGTTAATTACTCTAACCCCAACTCCTCTTTCTTTGCTGCTGATGCCATAGCTAAGTCACTCCTTTCTTGTGTGCTTTGCATGCTATCAGAAGTTGGCCTTATTATTGACATGAATACATTGTGTAGAATGTATTGGTGTTAAACATTTATTGTATGAAACGTTATTGTGTTCCATTTTTTAAGAATATTGTTCCTTGGTATTATAGATTGTTTTATTGTGACAGTGTGTGTCCGCCGCTTTTATTAGCGGTTCATTTTATGCTGTTGCCTCTTCTTTTCCTCAGGTAATTATAGTTAATGCAGTCCCTATGCGCGCGGGCCTGCCTGAAGCTTTGCTTCAGACCCGGCGCGCGTGGGGCACGTGGGCTGCTTATGTTATGTTTATTTTTAATTATAATCAATGCACGTCCCGATGCGTGCGTGTCGGCACGAAGCTTTAGCTTCAGACCCGACGCGCTCAGGCCTGTCTTTTTTTGTATATTTCTTTACCGCTGGTATGCCCACCAACTTCAGATCCATCATGCGCAGGCCTTATAGAAGCTTTCGCTTCAGACACGACGCGCGTGGAGAGCTCTATATTAAAATGAGGCGTTCTCTGCTGTGGGCCGCCCGGCCCCTCCCTCCCCAGGCATCTCACGCAAGGACGTAGCAAAGTTTTAGCTTTGGTTCCCCACGTGGGGGGGGGGCTTCACTAAGTTATGCGTTACCTCAGAGGGGTAGCTTAATGAGGCATGTTTTCCATGTGTGAGACCCTGGGGTTCTCCCTGTCATTTTTCAGTAGCAAAATCTCAGTGCAGCCCTGTGTTTTCTTGTGTTAAGCGTGTTATAAGAGAACAGTTACAAATAGCTTAAAACTGGCAAAACTTTGCCGGCAGTGTCTCGCCCACTCAGCAGTCTGGCAAGAGTTTTTTGTTTTAGATGCTGGACATGTGTGTGGGGGGGGTCGCTATATTTCATTTAATAATGAGAGGTTAGCAAGATGGGAGCTCCATGTTTCATCCAGCTCCCGACCAATTCTTGAATACATTTTCTTTAAAAATAGGGTTTTTTTCATTTAATATGGCAATATAGTTATATTGTCCCTGCATTCCGGCACAGGTGATCTAAGTGCCGTTTCCTGCTCGGGTTTGGGCTTTCCCTGAGTTCTAAAGCGAGGTTACTCCCTCATGTGCTGTTGGTTACCACACCATGGTAGGGTGAGCAGCTTGAGGTGTTTTTGCTCAGCTTATTCTTCTGTTACAACACTAGGTTAAGCTGTGTGTGAAGCACATTAATGATTACCTGTTGGTAATTACATTGTATTTATTTATTTATTGCCCTTCAAAGAAAAGAGACGGGTTGGAGAAGGAGGTCGTTATCAGACTTATAGGGGGGGGGGCTTGCCTTCCTATTCAGCCATCGCTCAGACCTCAATCCTACGCTAATCTTAGTGTTTCATGGACCCATTAACACAATTTTCTGTCGTCACCCTTTCCCATTAGATGCAAGCTCCCTGTAGATACTTTAATAAAGTAAACACGTTCAGGACAAATTCAGTCTGTCCAATTCCCTTAGGCATTTCTCCTCCCCAAGAATGGATTAGATATAGGGGTCCCCACAGTTCCAGTCGGTTATTCATTGGCCTAAGAAGGGGATACATGAAGACTGCAAGAGTGGTAACCGTGTGATGGGGTCAGATATTCCAGTTAGCTCAACTGGCTAAAGAGAGAAGGATCCTCTAATTTCCCTATTGATGTGCAAGTCCTGCAGGGCTTCCTTTTGAGATCTGTTTGCCTGCTCAACAACGCCAACGCCTCTATCCTTAAAGAGCAGCGTAAATACCCCTCATGTGTCTTTATCGTTATATGGCAATTAGATATACCAATATTAAAGATATTTATGGGAGGAAGGATGGCTCAAGGACAACGCATTCCTCTGGAAGAAAGTCAACCCACTGCAACCCAGGTACGGATCCTGATACAGTGCTTGGAAACCACCTGGTGGTATTAGGGGAGGGAAGCATTGACCAAAATATCATTTTAGAACTCCCCCCTCCTCCCAAGGCTCTGCCTGTCCCTGCTAATACATCAAGCCGTGTGTACAATTTTTCCTCTGCTCGAGGAGTTCAAGCCCAGTTTTTATCCCCTTGTCAGTTTTTTCCCTTGACACTTCCCCTAGTGGCCGGCAAAACCAAGCAGGATTTCATGCATGCAGAGTTGACAAGCCTCATTTTTTTCTCCAGCGGCGGTGGTCCCAGCATCCTTCACAGCCCTCAATTTCTGAGCATGATAGCTCTGGTCCCAAGCCCCTTCCCCCCTTTTTAGGTGGATTGCATAATAAGGTTACACCTCAGGGATGCACACCTAATGGGTTTTTTCTATTTTCCTCAGCTGGAGTACTTCTTCAGTACCAGTGCAGGGTTTGCACTGGGTTTTTTGCCTCCTGTCTGTTTGGCCTTTTTGTCAGCTTCATGGTATTTTAACAGACTAGTAAAGCCGCTGATGGCACTTCTTAGGTTTAAAGAGACTTGGATAATATTCTTCTTTTGGATTAAGACTTCTCAGTTTCTCCAGATTCCTATGGTGCCCCTTCTTCAGTTGTGGGGGTTTGGTTATAAGTGCAAAGAGTCCATATTGAAGCGGTGCAAGATGTCCAATTTCTGAGCTTCAAAATGGACCCCAGGCTCTGCATCCTTCTCCTTCGGGCTGCATGCTTTTATTAGATAGTGAAGTAAAATCATCTCCTCCTCAAAGAAGGGAGGGTCTCCCGCAGACGGTTAGCGGGGACGGGGGGTGGTGATCATCTTCCATGGAAGTTATCTTCAGACACTCTCTTTAGCAGGGCGTTACAGCACCTCAACATCAATCAACCTTGCAAGAGTCTGTCTTCTCTGTTCCCCGAGGGCAGGTGGAGACTCCTTTAGTGGTTCTAACTATTAGATGCTTGGATAGCAGGGTAAACGTTTTGGCTCCCCTTCTGGAGGTCGTTCTGAAATCAAGTGCCAGCAGATTGTGCTGGGGGTGCTAGGATAGTTCAGTTTTTTACTCAAGCGGATGTTAGTCCACTTCTTGTACAAAACTTCATATTAACCGTTTAGTGCAGCTAGCGCGTTTTTTGTAGTTTAGAATTTGTTCAAGGACCATCGGTTTAATTGTTTCCACCTTAGGTTGGTCTATGTTTAATCCAGGCGATGCATCTATCATTTGGGGGGAATAAGGTCAAACCCCCAAGCACTTTTAGCAAGGGATTTTAGTTTCATCAGGGATCAGGACATTCTGTTAAAGTGGAATGTGTTCCGGAGTAAGAGGCTTTGTTGCGGATTGGAATTCCAGACATATCCATGATGGGAGCGACTGGTTGCAGGACAGATCTCTCTTTGCCAAGTTCTTCTCTCTCCAGGGTCAGGTGTAGGTAAATATCTTTCCTTCTTGTCATGATAACAGAGTCCTTTGTTCAAGGGCTCAGGAAAGCGACACCTCTAGCGTTGGTTGCCCCAATCTCGTTTGGCCTTTCCAGGTGTGGTTCTTAACTTTCTGCATTGGGCAGTGGATCTGATTTGTATTATCTTTCTCCTATAGAGGCTTCTCTCTGACTCGTCAAGCCACCTCTTGAGCCAGCCATTACAGGTCTCCGTCTTATGGCTTGGAAGTTTGAGTTATTCTTGGGGTTTCCAGGGGTTTCACAGAAATATCTCTGGGTCATCAGGGTTTCCTGGGAAGCCTCTTCTACGTTAGGCTACTATTTAGTGGGTGTCTGCTAGGTTACATGGTGTGTGGCTCAACTCTTCCATCCGCTTCTGCCTCCGGTAGAAGTAAAACATTTCTGGAGAAATGGGTTTAGGAAAGCGTACATGTATATAAAAGGGGTCAGATACGTCTAGGGGCATTTTTGTGGTTAAGGGTGAGCCACGGGGAAGGCTCTTCTGGGTGCACAGGGCCCTCAAAAGCTTGGTTTTGGTTCTATGTGATATTAATAAGGTGTCCCATTTCTCCCGTTCTGGGCTTTCTAATGAAGATTTGTCTTTCCAACAATTGATTTCCAGGATTGCTATGTGGTTATGTCTTGTTTTTCTATATGATCTTTTTCTGTTATCAAAGTATTGCATGTGGCCAACAAACGTTCACCCCTCAAGGAGTAACTTTCTTTATCTCCAGTGCTTACCTTCTTATTATTTTCTAGGTTTTCCAGTAGATGGTAGGTCATGAAGTGTTTAAAATGTTTTGAGTTGAAGACGGAGGAGCTTAGTACTCCTAATGCCTCTCAGCTGATAATTTCTATACAAAGCCAGTCTCTCTTCCCCGACCCCCGACCCGTTAGCCGGGTGGATTCTGTGGAGTTCTGCGGGATTATGGAATTGGCACATCTTCCTGGGTTTTCTGCAGTTAAGTCTGCTTTACCATCTAGGACAGCTCCTGGGGGGGCTTAGCCTAGAGAGGAATTTTGTAAGCAGCTGATGGGTCAAAAATCCAAACATTTGAAACATGTATCTGATTCTATTTTATTGTCACTATTGTATTGATCATGTTGCAATTAATATGATGCAAGGGCTTCAAACTTGCATAATATGAAGCCTCCTGTCTTGTCATAGAATGGCTAATCCCCCTCACTAACGCGAGAAGTGGGTTTAGATTCTATTAACGACAACCAGGCGAGTATTATGCATTACATTCTTTACTTCGCTGGCTCTCCGCACCCTCGCCATTTTATCAATCCCCTGGTGCAGTGCGTAACCTGAGGCCCCCAGCGCTGCAAAGCAGCTGAGAATATTACATTTTGTGCTTTAAAAAGCATGTGAAGCGCACTCAGCGCCTGCTTCCTCCAGCAACCCCATACCTTCCCGGTTCCCTGTGCCCGCCTCCCGCACCACCCCTGTGACCTGATTGGTGCCCGAAGGAAATACAGCAACAGAGGGCTAAAGGACCTCACTGGCTCGCTGCACCATCGCCATTTTATCAATCCCCTTGCACAGTGAGTAACCTGAGGCCCCCAGCGCTGCAGAGCAGATTAGAATATTACATGTTATGCTTTAAAAGGCATGTGAAGCGCACTCAGCGCCTGCTTCCCCCAGTAGCCCCATAGCTTCCCGGTTCCCTGTGCCTGCCTCCCGCACCACCCCTGCGACCTGATTGGTGCCTGAAGAAAATACAGCAACAGAAAGCTAAAGGACATTGCTGGCTCACCACACCCTCCCCATTTTATATATCCCCTGGTGCGGTGAATAACCTGAGGCCCCCAGCGCTGCAGAGCAGATGAGAATATTACATTTTGTGTTTTAAAAAGCATGTGAAGCGCACTCAGCGCCTTCTTCCCCCAGCAGCACCATAGCTTCCCGGTTCCCTGTGCCCGCCTCCCGCACCACCCTTGCGACTTGATTGGTGCCCGAAGGAAATACAGCAATAGAGGGCTAAAGGACCTCGCTGGCTTGCCACACCCTCGCCAGTTTATCAATCCCCTGGCGAGGTGAGTAACCTGAGGCCCCCAGCGCTGAAGAGCAGCTCAGAATATTACATTTTGTGCTTTAAAAAGCACGTGAAGCGCAATCAGCGCCTTCTTCCCGCAGCAGCATCATAGCTTCCTGCTTCCCTGTGCCCGCCGCCCGCACCACCCTTGCGACCTGATTGGTGCCCAAAGGAAATACAGCAACAGAGGGCTAAAGGACCTCGCTGGCTCGCCGCACCCTCGCCTTTTATCAATCCCCTGGCGCAGTGAGTAAACTGACGTCCCCAGCGCTGCAGAGCAGCTGAGAAAATTAAATTTTGTGCTTTAAAAAGCATTTGAAGCGCACTCAGTGCCTGCTTCCCCCAGCAGCCCCATAGCTTCCCGGTTCCCTGTGCCCACCTCCAGCACCACCCCTGCGACCTGATTGGTGCCCTGCACGGTCATAAGTGACACCCCAGGGCAGCCCTCTGCCTGTTGCAGCCCCCGCAGCTTAGAGGCGGCACCTACATTGGCGGCTCCAAGATGTGTCTGCCGGTGTTAGCAGGGGAAGCCAGTGAAACCAGCAGCTAACAGACACCAACAACAACTGTAAGTGTGGCATGGATGGGATGTAGAGCAATAACTCTTCTCCAGAAAGCCCTCGCCACTCTACCTTACCTTCCCATAACATAGACTGTCATAGACTTACACCAGGCATAATCAGAACGATTTGAGACCACCAGCCTGAACCTATCCATGACAGGACTGTAGATGTTGCCTTGCACTATATTCTAACATACCTGTCAAGGTCAACAGGTGCCACACTTAGATGATTTCTGAACACCAGCCTGCATTGCATCCTGATAGAACTCTCAAAGTTAGCATATGCCACACTTAGACGGAATCCAAATGTTAGCACCTGCAACACCTAAATGGAACCTGAATGTTAGCATGTGCCACACCTAGAATTTAGAACATTAACCTGTGCTGTATCTAGATAGGATTGTGAATGTTAGCATCTGTCACACTTAGACGGAATCTGAATGTTAGCATCCGCCCCACCTAGCTGGAACCTGAATGTTAGCATGTGCCACACTTAGAACTTAGAAAATTAGCCTGTGCCGTATCTAGATGGGATTGTGAATGTTAGCATATGCCACACTGAGAATTTCAAACATTAGCCTGCACCGTATCGAAATGGAATTGTGACTGTTAGCATATGCCATACTTAGAATTCCGATCATTAGCCTGCGCCGTATCTAGATGGGATTGTGAATGATAGCATATGCCACACTTAGAACTTAGAACATTAGCCTGTGCCACATCTAGATGGGATTGTGAATGTTAGCATATGCCACACTTAGACGTAATCCGGATGTTAATATCCGCCCCACTTCGATGGAACCTGAATGTTAGCATGTGCCACACTTAGAACTTAGAACATTAGCCTGCGCCGTATCTAGATGGGATTGTGAATGTTAGCATATGCCCACACTTAGAAATTCGAACATTAGCCTGCGCCGTATCTAGATGGAATTGTGACTGTTCGCATATGCCACACTTAGAATTCATTCATGGCACTTGACTAATCTTCGAGGGTAGCCAGTGTATTACACTTAGAAGAACTAAAGATTAGCCAATGCATTGCACTTAGAAGAATGGAGAAGCTTAGCCTTTGTATCACACTTAAATGAATTGTCAAGGCTAGCCCATGTATTGCACTTAGAGGATGTGTGAAGGTCATCCAACGTATTGCACTTAAAAGAATCTTCAAGGGTAGCCAGTGTATCACATTTAGAAGATTTGTGAAGGCCAGCCAACATATTGCACGTACAAGAATCTTCAAGGATAGCCAGTGTATCACTGTTCGAAGAATTGTGAAGGCTAGCCAATGTATTGCACTTAGAAGAATCTTCAAAGGTAGCCAATGTATTACACTTAGAAAGAATTGTGAGGGTTAGGGAAAGCACTGCACTTAGAAGAATCTCAGAGAATAGCCAATACTTTGCACATAGACGAATTGTGAAGGTTAGCCTATGGACTGAATTTAGAAGAATCTATGAGAGTAGCCAATGCATTGCACTTAGAAGAACCTTGAAGGTGCCAACGTATTGCACTTAGATGGATTGTGAGAGTTAGCAGATGCATCACACTCAGAGGAATTTCGAGGTTGACCAATGTATTACACTTAGAAGAATTTTGCGGGTTAGCGCATGCATTGTCCTCAGTAAAACACAGAGTAGCCAATGCACTAATCACCCTTGCTCCTCTACAGCATATCTCCCAAGTATCACACATGGCCCATGTGACAGCCAAATCACACATGTAACACACACAGACACCGAACATAATAAACATTTGCATACAACAAACAATCTCAGGCACTGAGCCTTACCCCTTCGGTTAGAAGAAGCCATCTAATCTCACATAGAAAATCAATATGCACAGACACCCGTTTCTCCTGGTTCTGCAAGCATCAACAAACGAGCACAACATGTTAACATGTATCTTAACCCTCTTCCTTCGCACGCAACCCCACACTCTTTCTTACAGAGCCACGTGAGTGCCTGGACACCATACTAATAGTAACGGTGTGTAGTATAAGACAACCCAACATAGCATAACAAATCTGAACAGACAATGAAGGTGTTCAGGATAAGCTCTTCAAAGTCTTTAAAGACTAAACTACTTTAAAACTGTAGCCCTAGGACTAAATAATGTAACAGAACTGATGTTCCTGTGTGATTTCTAGTTAACACTTCCTACTGTAAAGCAGAAGGGATCGAGAAAGTAGCATACATGATCCCCCAAAGACCTAACTTTAAACAATCATATAGCTATTAAAAACTTTTTTCATTTAAAGTTATCTGGCAAATATTTAAATTGTCTTTAAAGTTATCTGGCAAATATTTAAATTGTCTTAGTGCATATATGATGATTTAATGTGGTGAACCCAGTTCCCTGATCAGAAACCAGTGACATGTAAATCAGACACAGAGATTTGTTGAGCTCAGATCAGCTACAGAAGACATACTTTTTACACAGTTAAACAGTAGATATACTAGAAATAATGTGCTTCTCTGATAATGTCTAAATTAAACAGTTAATCAAATTAGAACACAGACCTTGCCAAAGCAGGTATAAATCAACAAACAATCACAACATGAAACTGATCATCCCTTCCCTAAACAGAATACAATCGAATCATGAGCCTCATTGCCTTATCCGACAGGTGTTTCAACCACCTTGGTCCTTCTCAAGGCTAACAATTAGCATATAGCCTTTCTTTACATTAGATTCCCTCTAATTGGACAATTACACAACTTAGACTGTTCTGTATAAATCACAACTATTTGAAATAATAAAGTATGATATGTCACACAAAAAGAGAGAAATACATAAGGGATACGAGGGGAAAGAAGGAGGGAAATGGCAAATAAAAAAAAAATGCTAGATAAGAAAATATGTAATAGAATCTTATCCCAGATTACTTGGACCTCATCGAACAACACACATTGTGTGAGTATTCTGAGCTATACTTCCCTCTATAGAACAGTTTAGAGCATACCTATGTAATCCAGTATCTGCAAGTTTTAGCGCACCACATTTCTGGACTGCCCATTTTGTTGTTCTTTATTTTACAGTGTTGCAGTAGACAAACTCAAAACAGACAAAGAAAACTTTGTAACAGAAATGAGTCAGTCCCATCCCTCAGGATTCGACAAGCTTTAATATTTTTCATTGGTGTTAGGATTTAATAGGCAAAGAGTTCACACATCTACAACATCATCAAAGCAGAATTAAGCAACAAAATTCACTGCATTCTTCGTTCTATTCAGACCCAGGTCACCTGGCTGCCCAGTTAGTAGGCAGATACGTTGTCAGTTAAGCAAGGAATGTAAATCAATAGTCTTCAAGACCCTCCTTTTAATTACCAAAGTGGGAGGAATTATCAGGTATGTGTTCTCTTATGCAAAAAAGTAGCAGGCACCCCTCTCCTGAAAGAACATGGCTTGATAACCGGTTCAGTGGTTTTTACTCACTGTGAGAGTCTGCAGCCATCGATTTTTGCTCACCGTACATTTCATAAAGGAGGAATAACCATTTGCATATCAGTCTTTGTCGTGCCCACTAGGGCAGTACAGCACCAAAATGCCAGGCAAATCACCTTTGAACAAGAGTACCAACAGCAACCCCAAACACGTGCTTCAGCCTTGTTGGGCCTCATCAGTGAGGGGAAGCCTAATGCCATGTTCTATCTAGTGAGGGGTGCCTGCTAGCTTTTTTGAATATGTGTTCTCTTATATTCATCATGTGAAAAAGTCAAATGTTCTAATTGTAATAATGCAGTAGAATAAAAGAAGCATGCAGTGAATATATATGTTTTAAAAATGTTTTCTCTCTTCACATTCATCAGCTCATGAAAGAGTCCAGCTCAGCTGGGCCTCGTGCTTTTACAAGAAGTCCCTAAATACCCACATTACAATGCACTTCAAATTATGTTTTCCCTCACACCAGTGAAAGGATAATGGCATTCAGAGGTAGGAGTCTATGGTTCAGAGAACCAAGTTATATTTATATTTAATATGGCTGCGGCATGTATCCAAGGGATAGGTTTCTCGTATACAAGCTAGGACCAGTTCCTAAGTAGAAATATGTACTGTTTATTTCTGAATTTTAGGATGGTTCTTTCTTCAAAATGCCCTTGCCCTATTTAGTTATACAGATATAGTAATTTCAAAGAACCCTAATGTTATCATTTTATTCTTAGTTAATTGAATAGAAATGTGAGTTATTATATAATAGGGATTTCAGATTGTATTTTTTTAGTTCCTCACATAGGCCAGAATTTTACTCTGGTAGGGTTACAGTCTTGGTAGGGGTTTTTAGGGGCATACATATACAAAGTTTCAATAGATATGCATGGTCAGAATATTAGCTTAGAATAATGATAGATCATTGTCATTATCAATGACGGCTAGAGGTGACACGTTTGAGAATGTGTCAACTTCCAGGCAGTGGATTGACTTGAAGGTACAATGGCTTGTACTGAATCTTACACATAGGCAAGAATGGCTGATCAATTCCACCAATCTTCAAAGGTTTCTTGGGGACGGGTTAAACATAAGGCTTATCTTCAGAAGAGGTAAGAGAACTTGCTAAAAAAGAAAAAAATCCAGGTCAGTAGACACATTAAATGATTAAGTTATGACTACCAGAAATGTAAACAATTAGAATGTATTAAAACATGCATCTGAAATACAAACGTGCAATAATCTTTATAAAAGCCCTAATTGGCAAAACAAATATTAAAACTTATTGACAGAATGTGTTAATTGATAAAATATCCCTTCAGTGTGTGTAACAGTTTTAAGGAGAATACATGATAAAATGGGATAATCCACTGCAATGCATATGGCCTGAGTAGTATTTTATAGGGGAAGCTGTTTCAACTTAGACTTGGTTAAAAGGCTCTGGTGGGGACTTATAGATGGGGTTGAAACCAGAGGGAGTGGTTCCAAAAGGACCGATATATGCAGTCCGTGTAGCTTCAATGAGCTGCACAATTGTATCTTCTTAACTCAGTTAAAAAGACATTTATATTATTGAGACTTCTGATGCAGAACTGAGTGGTGAGAAGTCAGGGTAGATACTGTTGGCCATTCTAGAACTGGAATAATGACAGTGCAACCCACAATTTGAGTGTTCTTGCCTCATGTGCGGCACTGAGTTTCAAGATCTCCTTATTGAGCCCCCCGCAATATGTAAGTGCAGTAGGCAACCCACACATTGGTTGGCCAGCTTGTCGGGCTTCAATTCTCAAGGCACATTTCGCTGGATTTCTTCTATGGAGCATGTTTCTGATAAGACCTCAAATCCAGTGCACATATTTCCAGAGACCTGCTTCTATGTATTTGTTGGATTTTACTATTTTGGGACCTTTTTTCCCCTATACGTATCTACTGGATTCAGAAGCTTACGTCAAAGGCTGGGGAAAGATTAAACCACATACCAACAAGCAGAGCCTCGATGTAGATTTCTTTTGAGGATCATCTTCGGCTGCTAATAGAAGAGATATGCCAGGAAACTTGAAGTATTTTCTAAATACTGGTGTATGGTAGATAACTCACAGATGGCCTCAAGAACTGCAGAAAAGGCACTTTCAGTCATGGTATGGCTCAATCAATGCGTACAAGCACAACATAAGTTTATTGGCTTGGCTCTGTCACAACCAGGTGGCCAACTGCTTGAAGATGCACGGATATCTTTCTTATTTAGGACAGTTCAGTAAGCAGGCGCAGCACTAGTCAATTGGCCATTAGGCATCACAGGTGTATTCTGGAATGGCATAATCTATCTCTATGTCTCTCTGGGCCAATGAGCTTTATATACCACCCAGGGGAAGAGATGCATAAATAAACATCTAGTCCTGAAATTGACTTTGCAATTAATGTCCATTCCATTTATAGAAATGTAGTTTGGGTGGTTTTCTACGTAGGGTGGCCTCTAGAACATTTTTCTTTTCACATGCATTTTGTTGGAAAGAATGGCAATGAGCATCAATTCCTTTTCGAGTCCAACATTTCCACTGTAGTAAATGAATGTGTCAATGAATGATGAAATTCTGAAGTATAAAAGGAAAGTATAAAAAAAGGTGACATAAACATTCTTGCTGAGATCAATTGTTTTATAGAAGGTGTCTTTTGAAATGGTCTTCCTAAATGATATAATTACTTAGGGGAACCAAAAACAAAATGTTATTAAAAATGAATCTGTGTGCAAACATTATCATGTAAAGTTAAGTATGGAAAATAAAGACTCACAGAACGTGAATAAGACAAACGGGAAACAACAAAATTACAAATATCAAGAAAAGATTTGTTACAAGGGTATACACTGAGTACATGTTTAACTACGCAAGCAGGGCACTGTGAACCATCCTTTATACCTTTATTGGTGGTTTTGACCAGGCAAGGCCATGCTCTCCGGAGCGGAGTGGGGCTTCTCAAGTTGCAGACTACTTTAACTAAAAGCAATCTGCAGGTGGAAGAATGGATTAAATACATACCGCTCTAAAATTTGAGAAGGACACATATATATTGAGGTCATGTCCTTAATAAGAATCCCATTCGTCAATGTTAAAGAGTAAATGAACCATGAACTGCTGGTGTGTGGGTCAACCCTGTGGTCACCAGAGAATTGAGAGGTTCGCTGAGACTCAAAATGCATATAGATGATTGCCTGACCGTTCCAAAAATCCAGCAAACAATGCTTGGTCTAACTCTAATATTAGGTTAGTACAGGTCTAAGGTATACCGTGGCTCAATGGCTAAACACGAAACAGTCCTGCAGTTGATTTTGCTGAACAAGGGCATCAATAGTGGAGTATGCCATGATGCTTTGATTCTGGAATATCCAATTGATTGTGATCCATTTCTTTAAGGTCCTGGCATAAATATTCTCACCAATTATTTTTTTTTAATTATTTTATGGGGGGTCCTCCATTCCCACTTACACGCCACTACCGCCCCCACCCTGTACCCCATCCCTCTATACCCACTAACCCTTAACAACGTATACAAAATTACTTTCCCATGAAGTAATGTTGTCAAATTAAATTACAACGAAGTAATTTAATATGGCTAAACAACAGATTGCAAAATATAGAACTTGTATGCTTAGCTGGATTCCAAAAGCAGCTCTCTGTCATGGTTAGAACAAAAACCATTTACCAGAAGCTTCTCAACTAGCCTGCATGTCCCTTGGCCAAGCTATGTCGGTCAATGATTGGTTGGACAATATCTCTTTCAACAGGTCCATTCATTTTGTTACATCACGGTTGTCAAAAATTCAGATTGGTACCTCAATGTCAGGTGCATTTAGCTTCTTTCTTTTTAGAGCTGTTAGGCAAACAAACATTTTGAGTCAGCAACAGTCATTGTCATATTGTACAGAGACAGGAACCCCAGTGGCATTGGGATTGCGGCTGGTATTGAAGGGGCTGAGACATACCACTCATTGTTGCTTGGGTAAGGTGCAGGCTTTCTGATTGAGTGGAGCACAGCTTTGAGTAGCATCGTGCTGACAGACTCACTTGTTTTGGGTTGCAGCAGAGGTGAGGGCACAGTGCTCAAGTATTCTTGCAGGCCGAAGCCTAGTGTTTCTTTACATATGCATGTCTTTTGCTCCATCAGCCACTAGAGATCAACTCTCTTAGTCACCAGGTCAATTCCAATCTGGTGGTGGATAAAACCTCATCTTTTCTAGTAAAATCAGATAAGAGAAGTTAGAAATCACATGAAAGGCTGATAGCCGGGTTGCTGGAGGTACCAGGCAGATCTTCACCATCGAGCAATCATGGAGGATTATTCAGTTCCCTTACCGGGTATGACAGACTTTATCATGGTTCTTTTTGCATACATTGATAAGTAACAGGGGCATACCATCAGTATTTAGGGGTATGCCAAGTGAGCCTATGGGTCCATAACCACAATGAGAGTTTTGCTGATCCCCCTAATCAGTGGAGATCACCACAGTCTACTTTATCTTGCTTCCTCCCAACACATTGATTAGAAATGTGTTCAACCAGTCCCGCAACATTACAGTCACATTAGGCAAAATATCTGGGGTCCCCTATCAGTATTGGATATTGATTTAAGGATGCACATACACTGAAAAGCAGGAGCTCCTTGAGTACAAAGGGAGGGAAATATCCCCGATTTTCCCATCAGTGTTTCAAACTGGCAACTCCAACTTCAGGACCTCTATTATTTTATTACTATGCTGCAAAAACCTAGGTTCCGAAATAAATATAGCTATATCACACCGAGATGCACATACACTGAAAAATACAGGCTTATCAGGCCAATAAGTAGGACATTCTCCCTTGGGTTCCTTTTACTAGTTCAAATGGGCCCATCCAGTTTAAATGTGCATTACTTGCCTGCACAAAGAAAGATGAGAAGGGACATTTATCTTTTATCAAACAAGGTGTATGTGTTTCAGGGGAGTCAGTGTGCAGCTATAGGTTTTTGCGAGAGATGAGACTGGTATGTTGTTTTTGGTATGATCTAGGAAACGCTAATGCTATTTAAGTATGTTGTTAATATAGCTTGTAAAAAAGTTGTATTTTTTTTAACAAGGAGTTACCTGTAAAAAGAAGTGCCAACTACTTTAAGGCTACTCCAAACACCCAGGACCTATTTATGAGTATGGGGACAATGGTAAAAACATGTCTTGGGTAATTTTCTAAACTCTGTTTGGCTTAGTGAAAGTGGTGGTAAGTAATCAATAACGCAACTTTAATGATCTAGTGAGTTTTCAGGATTTGCCAGCCGGAGTTGGGCAGCAGGGCAGAATTTACATGTCTGCTCGGCTTCCCAGTCTGCCTGGCAAAGTCACCTTGTTTACAGCCTTCATGAGATTTTCAATCTAGAGGTAAACCAATGGATTTCAAAGCAATACGCATGTTTTTCCACTCGGTAAAAGCATGCTGATTCCGTGCGATCCCTTTGCAAATGCGTGCTCCAAGCATTAAATGCGGCAGGCTTTTACACTGACCTATAGTCATCCGTGTAAAGGAAAGGTGTAAATGTGAGTTCACCTATGTTTACAGCTTTTTTTGCACTTCCAAATACACGTTATGAAAACTGCACGAAGAGCTTTTTTAACTTAAGTGTAAATGTTCACGACCACCTCTAGGGCAATTTCTGAATTTATTTAACAGCCTGCACAATATATTTGCTTTCCACTCCCACCACATCATAAACTATTGGGTATTCAAATCAAACATGAACTCACACTTCATCACTACTTCACAACACTCCCTTAACCATAGTACTGATGTACACTACCTACAATTTAAAATGAGTGGTGTGAAGTGATTGTGTTGTGTGACTTAAGGTTTGACATTGCAGGGTGATGGACTTTAATGAAGATTGGTTGCTTGTACTAAGTCATGTCAATCAAATCCCGGGAGGATAGCTCAGCGGCAGCGTGTGCGTCTTGGAAGCAAGACAACACGAAGCAACACAGGTTCAATCTCCGGGTCCGCGCTTAGAAACCTCTGGGTGTTTAAGCGTGTTATAAATACGTAACTAAGACAAAAAAAAAACAAAAAAACACAATAACGCAACTAAGAAAAACAAACAATTCCTGTAACAGCGCCTCAATGCCTGCAGGCTGTGTGAGTGCTTTATAAATGTAAAAATAAATAAATAAAAATAAATAAATATGTATTCTGCAATGAAATCCATAAAACTACGCGATGAAAGCAACAAAGAGACAAATATAAGTGTCCATAAAAACATGCTTTTAAAACCAAATTGTACATAGAACATAGGGTTTCACAAATGTGGTAACTTTCAATATTAAAAACTAATAGAGTGCATATGGTGATGCCCGGGGTTATAGACCAAAAGAGAAGAAGGTTTCATATGGAAAAGAACTCTGTTGTCGCCCAATTGTGTCTCAACCGCCATCGTGGATTATGAACTTGGCTTACTTTCTTGAGTAGGCTGGTTCAACGGGAGATTTGACTTCTCTACAAACTCTTAGTCATTCACCCTCTGAGCTCCCTGTATATCGATTTTCCCAAAATAATGCATGCGGGTAAATCTGGTGCCATTTTGCAGTTTATGAACAGATGTGAAGCCTTATTAGCCTCCATCTTTTTTATCTGCTGATACTTTGGCAAGAAACCCTGCAGAGGTGAACAATACACTTTTCACAAAGGATTGAGATGATACTATTGATAGCAGTAAGAGGTAGATGTTATCTGGACACTGTGTTGGGTCGAAAAGAGTTTGGGATATCTCCCGCAATTTATTTATTCATTTATTTTATATGTATAAAGAGCCAGGGAAAGACAATCTAACCCAGGGGGGCATCAGGGTGCTAATACAAACAAAACACACAAAACAGGACAAAAACAAATAGCTCAGAAGAAAACATAAAACCACAATTCGCAGGATACTCAATCAGACATGAAAGGTAATCAAACTCATGCCAATAAGTGGGTTTGCAGGGTCCGTTCAAAGATATCCAGGGATGCTCAATCCGTAAGGTAAGAGGACAATGCATTCCAAAGCCTATAGGTTCGGCAGTGGAATGCCCCCCGGCTAACCAAAGACACTTTTGTCCTAGGCACCGAAAATAGATTAGTGTTGTTTGATCTCAGGAACCTTTGGTAGCCATGAGAGCCTTTTAGACAGGTAGTTAGGCTGAAGTCAAATAGTAATTTATGGGTAAGAGTCAATAGTAGAAATGAAATTCTTGCTTCAATTGGTAGCCAATGCAATTTCTTTCTGGCTTTTGACACGTCGGCCCAATCATTCCACCGCCTTAAGAGCACTGTTTTGAATGAGTTGTCATTTGGAGATATCACCCGGACCTATGCCATGAAGAATACTGCCACATTAATCTAACCCGGTGCCAATGATGGCTCTCCGAATCATGGTAAAGTTCTTCTTGGTAACAAAAGAGGGCAGTTGACTAAGCAGCTTGATGTAGTGTGGGGATGTAGATTCAAGATTGTTTACCAGCGACGTCATATTAATTTCTTGATCAATACCTAGGTAGATTTCCTAACGCCTTCTGGTGATCCCACGGTTTATGGTTTAGAATAAATTCACTACCTATGGGAGACATGTTTAATATTCATACTAAAACAAAAGGTTCAGACTCGCAATCCTCTTACTGAAATTAGCCAAAGACTACTGAATATATATATCATGTGTTTATACATTGTCCAAAGTGACAAAATGTGAGCATTACCTTGTTTGAAAAATTCATGAACAAATTAAAATGGCTTTCTGCTAATGAATTTTGACAGTGCTTGTTGGCTGTAAACGAAGTCCCACTATCTTTAGCAGCAATTAAGTTTCTATATCGAGTCAATCGGATTAAACTGAGATGGTGATTGTTTCTGTAGTGCCCTAAGATAATCTTATCAATTCTTTTGCTATAAATGTCATTACTAAATATTGTTCTTATTAACTTATTTTATGTTTTGTATAACTGTGTAAGGTTTCATTTTGGTAAACCAATTTACACAAAAAAAGACTTAAAGTTATGGATTCATGACAATCTTTTTTCATGGTAACCTTAATATAGATGAGCATATTGTGTAAAACCATGTGTTAACTTACTGAGAGAAATTTCGTTTTAGACCATTTTACATCCAGAGAAATCAAGGGACTGCAATCCAGGCAACATTCCATTTCTCTGCAAGGAAATTTACGGAGGACAAGAACAGACATTTTGTTCTGGTTTCTTGATGACCAGAGTCACACTGACACAAGCCTTTGCCCTCAGCCTGCACACCAGAACACCTAGCCACTACTGAAATGAGGAGAAGATGATCTAGGCATAGCCTAGTGATCAAGATTCACTGTGTAGACTAATATATTGAGAGGTTTGTGCGATAAGGATAGAACTTTTAGGAAAGCGTTTCAGTGATGGCCAAATGATTCAGTGTTAAAAAAACAAAACCTTTTATCACATGCTTTTAATCTAGACTGCATTTCTCTATGTCAAGTTATTTAGGTTCCCGATTCGTATAGTAATATAACTCGGTGGCCAAGCTCTAGTCTTGGAAGCAAGAGGACGCAAAGCAAAACAGGTCCGAATCCCAGGTCTGCGCTTACAAACCTCTTCGGTATTGGCTGATTAGCTAAGAGATATATATCCTTCGCCTTTTCTGCTAATGTCAGCCAAGGGAAGTCTACACTCTCAAAAGCAGTGTGAATGTGTGCTGCTAGCAACCAAAACAGCAATAGTGCAACAGTTCAAAAATAACGTCCAACTAAGATTCTATATACATATATTCTCTAATTACACAATATAATTGTACACTCAACTATCAGAAACTTATACAAGCACACATCTGTAATAGAAGACAGAGGAAATTAGAGCGTAATGATGCAAGCACTCTGGATAATAAGCAGGTAGGAAAAACATACAGAAAATCCAACAAGTAGTTCAAAAAAGGATATGTCTTGCTGGAAAAGAATGCAAAAAGGAACTTTACAATTCTCTAGGGTCCCAAAAGGTGAAACAAGGGGGCATGGTCACTTCAAAGTACCTATTCCAAGTTTCAACAGTTTGACAGTGTTAAATGTGTTGATGAAGATGCAGGTAGAACCAGGATCAATGCAGCGAGTAGTACTGGTTGGTATCAACCCAACTGGTTGTATCCAGAAGACCGTACACATAGGTTTCCTGAATTAGGCATATATATAAAATCACAAATATGAAAATACTGAGGTAGGTGTGTGGGGGTGGTGGGTATGTCCCCCACACTCCTACTACAGTATTTTTGATTTTGGGGCTGCAGGGGTGTGGCCCGCATACATGAAAGTGAATGTGGGGGACATTTAAAAAAAAACAACAAGGTCGAATTGCAAAATACGGCAAAGTGGGCCTCGGCTTTTTGCAATTCAATCTTTTCATCCTACGTTATGTTAATGTACATCCATAATTGGTTCATGCGGTGAGCAGGTGGTGAGTTGGTTCAAAGGGGTAGCTCACAGCTGCATGCAGGTGGCATTTGAGCAATGCAGTTCAGGACGCTCACTGGCGTCAGTTCAAAGTTTAAGCAGGTTTGAGAAGTTTGGTAACTGCTGGTTAGGATCGATGAGTGATTGATGCTCCAGGTTCGAAGTTCAATGATGGTTCAAAGCTGTGATCCTGATGGTGCTATCGAGGTTGAGCCAGTTTGAGACATTGGTAAACACTGGCTTCGGTTATGCATAATACAATGCTTCCAGTGGTTCACATCGAAGTCCAGCAATGAACTAGCACCTCAAGCACAAAAAATATGCTGGGCTCTGCTTGGTATGATGAGGAAGTGAGCTGGTTTGAAGATGCAGCTGCAATAGAAGTTTGAAGAGTCTGAGTGTTCTTAAAGCCACATAGGTGGGTTATGTGGGTTTGAAGGTGGTAGAATATGGTTTGAAGATGGCTTGAAGTGGTTTGACTGAGAAAAACAGGGTCCTGGCTGTTACGGATTTTAGGATGCCTTGAGTTCCAATGCAGGGGAGCAGGAACAAGAAGCGTTTGTGTTCTTGTTCTCCCAACATGGTGGACGCTGCCAAACAACAGCAGTGGTCCTTCACCTGTAGTGAGGACCTGTAACTGGTAGCTGGCATAGAGGGAGGGCTGTTTCCAGCAGTAGATCACCTCAATGGGTTGTGGGAGTGGGTACGGATCAGAGCTTGCCTCTGCCTCAGAGTTCTCAATCTTCACCTTATTGGCAGAGGGTTTTAGATAGGATGGCTCTCCCAAAAGAGGTCCAAATTAATATTTCTTAGAGGCCTGGATAGTCCCAAAGTGAATTTGAGAAGGAGTGGGAGAGTCGCTCCTTTATAGGTGAAGGGCCCCCAGGGATTACAGTAATGCACGTCTGCTTTAAGGGGGTCCAATTCCTATCCTTGTGACAAGTGGTCTTTGCTGGGTTGTACTAGAAAACATGTGAGTGATCACTGCACATGGAATTCACCACTGGGTTGTGCCATATCCAAGTGCTTTGTACTAAAGGAGGTACAGAAGACAGTGAAGAAGCTTAGGTACAGGAAGAAACAAGCTGGTGGAATCCAGGAGGATATCTCAGGGGCAAGGCGTTTGCCTCGGAAGCAAGGCAACACAGAACAACACAGCTTTGAATCCCGGTCCTGTACTTAGAGATGGGTCTCCAGTATCAAGCGTGTTATAAAAGATTAATTAATCCTTCCCTAAATGTGCTGATCTTTGTCTAACTGGACTTACCCGCACCCGTCTCAGACACACAGCATCAAAAGCCTTTTAGCAAGCAGCAGTGCCATATTGTTTAGGGATTGCCCTTTGATTTATGTTGCCCAGGACAGTGCATACGGTGGGGCTGTTCTGCTGGAGAGCAGTGTTACCCGACCTCACAAAGGAACAAAAGAATGGTAGCCCCACTGGTTATTGTCCTGCTGGGTGCAGCAGACACAGCCAGTCTAGGCGGAATACACACAGCATGTCTGTGGCTGGTCTGGTTTTACAGGGTTGAGATATGTATGATGCAGATCAGACATAACTTTAATAATTATGTGAATTACCAGACACCATAACCCAACGGAGGTATGGCACAGATTAAACTACTACCAGGTTCATAGTCCCTCATAAGTATGTACTTTTGAAGCAGTGGTGCAGATTTAAATGCAGCATTTGTCCTGCAGAGGGGAGGTTGTCAAATCAGCTGTAAAGAGGGCACCGGTGGCATTTCAACCTGCTCTGTGCCCCTGTAGAGCAGGGTCTGCGGATGAGGAGACGGATGACATTATATTTGTGCCTTGAAGCTTAATGCAATGATGTCTAGCTAGCAGACCACCTTTCTGAGATGGAATTACCTGCACCATTGTATACATTAATAAAAATCAAAAAAGGCAGGTCTGCCACAACCTTGCCAGATGGCATTTCCTCACACATAGTCAAACGTCTCAGCTCATCTAGCAGATTGAAAGCTACTCTGACTAGACTTGTTATTCAATTCAAGGTAGACAAACCATTTATAGACAATAATTTGAGAAGTCTAAGGCTAGATTCTGGGTGTAACCATGTTCATTGCTTTCCTAGGAAGACCCCAAGCCGTTTCTTCTAATAAATGGTCTTCCCAATGGTCTGGTGGCAGGCCCAGTTTTACATTGAAGTCACCCACAGCAAAATACAGGCCGAAGGTTTGCGGGGGGGATATGTATTGAGAAACCTGCACGTGTGTTGTAATTTATCAGAATTAAATCTACACACTTGATGTGCTTCCCATGGAGAAATAATATATTGTCAAGATCAATTAATATTTCGGTGAATGACCATGGCAGTCCTACAAACATGAAAGAATGTAACAATAATGTTGGCATTTCCAGTGTTTATGGCTGTGACTTTTTATGAGCAGACGCAACCTTAACTGCCTCTGGATTTTTTTCCAGCTAATTCCATCCTTGTGAAATGTCCATGGTGTTTTCTGTGTGTCATATGTTTCCATGTCATTATGGTGCATGTTTCCTGTATAGGCTGTAACATTAATGTGTACCTGTGTAATTAAGACCTCCGGGAATGCACAAAGAAATCTGGTTGGTTGAATGTGTTTGTATTTGAGCGCATCCGTTACCGGTATACAAGAGCATTTCTGAATGAAATCAGTTCTGTTGTTGTGCATAGGTGTGTATTTGCACAAGTGTTATGAGAATCCCTTTGACAAGTCTGAAACAATGCATCTAGGGATCCTACGTGGGGGACCATTTGCTCATATGATTTGATATATGATTGGTTATTTATAATGCGCTTGATACCGAGAGGTTTCTAAGTGCGGACTCGGGGATTGAACCTGTGTTGCTCTGCGTCATCTTGCTTCCAAGGCGAGCACGTTGCCACTGAGCTATCCTCAATGGCCAAATAAATGTATCTGGCAGCCATATATGGTTGTATTTTTATTCATGCATATCTGCATTGGTACCTGTTTGTGTCTTGTCAGCTCTACTGCACATGCACAACATATAGACACATTTCCAACATGTTTAAAAGTCAGTAGCTAGAGTTTAACTGTTATCATTTTCGAAAACCTTGTAGCATGCACCATTTCAACTTACAGTAGCTGATAGTTTCTCAGAAATCTTGAAAAACAATGCGTTTCATTTCGAGATATTTTGAACCGTGTGTGTTTTTAACTCTTTGGGAACCCAATGAAAACACACATTCAAACAATTAATTTCAACATGGACACGTTCATAAACGTTCTCAACATTGGTCATGCCTGTTGAACCCTTACATCACCAAGTTTGGTAAACCTTGATGTGTGTGGTCAAAGGTTACAGAGGACATTCAAGTGTGATGTAATCATAACTATGGTGCCATTATTTTGGCACTATATTATATACATATCGTATGGTATCGCCAGGCATTCAGAGCCTCTCTGTTTTCAGTACTATTACTTTTAGCAACTCTGCAAATCTCGATCCACTTTCGTAAAAGGCACAGCGAGGAGAGATTAAGCTGAAGGAGCTTATCGAGGCGAAAGAAAATGGCATTTAAAGACGCTTAAAGACCTTAAGCCAAACAATCAATATGTTCATAATTGTGTAAGTGTAATCAGAGTTCAGTTCATGTGAAGGACAGTCACACATGGCAAAAGGAATTACTATATCTCCAGCGAGGTGGGTATGAGGTGGCCAATAACCTGGAACACAAATGCAGTGAGCTGAAAGCACTGCACTCTCTGGAGTCTCAAGGTTCACCAAAGGATTAAACGTGGTGCTCATGCATGAGACAATAGAGTTTGAGGCAGCAATTGAACCTGTTATATATACATATACAATGGTAATAATTATATTCAAGGAAAACACTTTAGTTGCAGAGACGTTAAGGTGAGAACCTAACGCAAGAGAACCTCTGAAATTCAGCTAAAACCACCTTAACTTCGCACCCCCTGTTGCGCATCTTATGACCAGAACGATGACATCACATATCACATCACTGATGACATCACTAATTACATTACAGCAGTAACTGCCATTAAGCATGGCCTTCAGCCATGTTCATTGTGCGTGGCTAAATATACGTTTAACACACAGATTGGTAGTAGTCATAGCCTTCAGTTATGGACAGTGGTCACAACCTTCACCCATGTGCACTGAATATCTTAAACCACTTAAAGGCTACCAACCATAGGATACTGCTTTCAACCATGTCCACTGTATATTATATGCACTAGTCAGACACTGGCCATGGACTTTAGCACAATCCTGGCCTCTGGGCACAATCTTTGACTGTGCGCACTCTAAATTCTAACACATAAATGGGGCACTAACCATAACCTTTAACCTTGGGCAGTTTGTACATCAAAATGCAATAAGTGATGCACGTTGGCTGTGCCCACTGTGTATTATATAACACTAACCAGCGACTAGCCATGGTCTTCAACACAGTATTACTCAGTGGCCACGGACTTTGGCTGTGCCAATTGTATCTTCTAACAAATTAATGGACACTAGCTCTGGCTTTAGCCATGGCCACTGACTACAGCTTCCAATGTTGCCCACTGTATATTTTAAAACCGTGATGGGCTAGTAGGCATGGCTTTTAACCATGCTGATGGATATTTCTGAACATTAATCGACCACTATCTATGACTTTGGTGCTTGCCGGTGACCCCAGCCTTTGTCACGGCCAAGTCCATGGCCTAAAATGTTATTAAGGTAAGCAAAGTTTTCATGAGCTAACTTGTAAACGATGTTATGTCTAATTCCATTATTGATGTAATCAGTTATATACAATGTAATTAATGTTTTCACCAGTGATGGCAGCAGTGATGTGTTTTGTAATGTCATCAGTGTTCTCATGCAACATATCATTAGTGATGTCACCATTGATGTGATCTGTGTTGTCATCATTGTGGTCATAGAAGGCGCAACAAGGGGTGCAAAGTTAAGGTGGCTTTAGTTGAGTTTTTGAGGTTTTGTTGTGTTAAGTTCTCACCTTAACGTCCCTGCAACTAAAGTTTTTTCCTTGAATACGTATATGTGAAATGCACATATGTACAGACGAGCAAGGACTGGAGTGCTTTTATTCGCAGCTAAACTACTGTCCCTGTTAACATTGTAACCACGGCTACAACCAATTGGGAGATTTTGATTACTGAAACTGCATAACATGAATGTCAATAGATATTGTAATATATTGTTGCAGTCTTGTTCAATTTGATAGATTTTTGTATCTTAAACGTCCCCCTTAAAAGGGCTATTTTGGGGGATAAAAAGAAGTGGTGGAATAGGGGAGGGAAACACATAAGGATGAACCATATAAATGTGCCACTTAAAATTTAAAAAAGGAAGAATGACAGGTAGTCAGCGATTAACTTCTGCCATTCCTCAAATGTGTCACATCCCTTGACTACCCATTCGAGACATCGTCTACACATGACTTTCATCATGGAATTATCAGGAGTCGGTAAAACAGGAGTCTGTGCAGTTGTCACTGCTGCAGAAGTTGAGGCTTCATTTGTAGTTTGTAATGTTGTTGCACTGGTGAATGGAAGTGCTGCATGTGGTGCTGATGTGGGTCTATGCAAAGAATGGAGCCCATGCATTTTTCTTTTATTATGTTTGTGCGCTTTGCAATAGTCATTATCAGCGTTATCCCAGTGGTCTGACACTAGAGGATTAATCATAATAGATGTTCCCAGGTTTTTCAGATGGAACATTGGAAGGTCCACAGCGTAACGTTTTGTTGCAGAATGTGCATCGTACCTCCTCTGCCTCTTTTCTAGAACAGTGTTCTTTAACTTTAAAGAAGCACCAACTGTCAGCAGTGGTTTTCATCCCAGTTACCTTCTTCCTTGGAGGCGATGAATTTGGACCCAAAATGATAATGTCATCACTGCTGGTGTCTTCCTGAACTGACATGTTGGAATTTTCAACCGGGAAGCAATATGTAAAACAATAAATATGACAAAACGAAAAAGGCAATGGCCCGCATTACGAGGTCAACAGTAACCCGGTGGTACGACCGGCGGGTTGCCGCCGACCCCAAAACACTGTTTCCAGCGCCTGACTACCCAGTGTCACCGGGACATTACAAGTCCCGTGGCCCAGGAAGTCAGGCACCGGAAAATGTCTCCATGGGAATGCAGCCTCGGAGGAGAAACAGGCACAGTTGCTGATGGTGCCGGTGCTTCCATAGCAACTCTGCCTGCCGGGTCCACTGTGCCTGGCAGGGCAGACCTGTCGGGCACAGCAGCACCAGCACCAGCAGCTAGACTCGTAGTGTGGCAGTCCGGAAACAAGGGTGCCAGTAAGCTAAACAGCACCCTTGTTTCCGGATCACTACACTTGTAATGAGGCCCAATGCCTCAAAAAAGGAAAAAGTTCAACAAAAAAATGTTTACAAAAAATAGACAAATGGAACAAATCACAAGACAAAGAAAAATAGGATTAGGTGAAAAGTGTGTAAAAATAATAAAGAATTTAAGGGGCAAAGTGCCAAAAGTGTGTGCAGTTACCGAAAAATCCTTTCACTAGCAAGTACAGAAAGCAATGATAAATGTAAACTTCTTTTTTTGTGGGTGTGGTGATTTTTCGCGGCTACAGACTTTTGTGCGCACTGACTGGATGGTGTTGTACGCATGGATGTCGTGATATGGCATGGGCATAGCAGTGACAAAACATCCAAAAGTGCGATTTCACTGTCCATAGACATTGATAGCAATGATGTATAGGTGTGAAGCCACAGCACGTAATATAATTGGCTGCAGGGTGATGTGTAAGTTGTGTCAATGTAATTCGATGTGCTATTGAATGATTCTGCACACGCAGATGTCGTGGAAAGTCATGGACATAGTCGTGTAAATGCATCACAGTGTGCCATTAGCTCTTTTGTTGATGCAGCAAGGGAAGCGAGGAGCTCACAATGCAAAGGACTGGTGGGAAGAGGCGCAAAGCCACGTAGCTGCATCAACGCACCTTTTGAAATGCTTGCTAGACCATCTTGTCCAATTTCCAATACATATCATCCACATCATCCGAGGATACTCACACCATATGATTTATCATAATTGATTTTCTCCAGCTTTCTGATGGAACATTAGAAGGACAACCTTTTAGTGTTATTTTAGACAAAGTTAGACATACGCAAATGCCCAACTGCTGAGGAAAATATAAAATAACAAAAATGACAACTCTAAAAAGACAGTGCCACAAAAAATGAAGCTGCCACTTTGAACCTCTCTAGCACGTCTAATAACTCTTCAAATAGAGTGTTGCAATGCTGCACGTGTTTAAAGACTCTGGCTTTTGCTAGCACCACCTTTAATGGTGGAAGTTAATTCATGTTAACCACCGCTCATAGGTACAGTGAAAATATGACCCTGCAACACTGTTTGCACCACCTCACTTCCCGGTGCCACCAATATATTATGGAAGGTGGCAGAAATGGGCAAATGGTACATCCCTCATTCCTATGGATTCCCATAGGATTCCATGGGAATGGAATCACTAAAGCACTGGCTCCATTGCTGACAGTGCTGGTGCTTTAGTAAAAACTCCTCTCAACTACTCCTCTTAGGAGACCTCAACGTGGGTTTCAATGACTCATCTGATAGCCATGCAATTGCAACAGCCAATATTTTGTCTGGCCCCGGACTCTCCCAAAAAACGAGGCACCCGCCCACAATGAAGGGAGAATACTTGACTGGGTAGCAGACTATAATTGCAACGCCAGCATCACATCCATCTCACCGCAAGCATGAACTGACCATTTCCTTGTGTCTTTTTCACTCAACACTGTCAGACCTCTCCCCTTACCCTCTCCTACCGCTCCACCTACCCTAACTAGGAATAGATATTACAGGGGAAAGACTCATTCTCCTCATTCTACCTACCCTCAATGACTTACCAGACAGCTCCAACCGCAGCACACTGGTCAATGAATATAATAAAATCATGTCAACCTCACTAAATTCCATTTCCCACTCAAACTAAGGCAGAGTAAGCCCAAAGCTCACCTGAATAAATGATTCATCCCGCACCTAAAAGTTCTCCAGCTAAAGAAAAGAAGTTGCGAAGCTTCTTGGAAATAACTCCCTCTGAAGAAAATAAAACTCAACTCACCAAGATTTCAGCCCTTTACAAAAAATAATTATCGCTTACCAAACGTGAATCTTATAACAGCTGCATCTCTCAAGCTATCTCCAGTATGAAGGAGTTACTTACCACCCTCAAAGAATTAGAGACCCCTACCGCCATACCTGACACCTGCACCAAAACAAAACACAGCACAAAACAATTAAGTGATCGCACTCCAAAACAAAATCGCTCATAAAAAAGCAACCCTTACCTCCTCCTCTACTCTAACACCCTCGCACTCAATCCCCCCAGCTTCCGACAGACCACCCATCTGCTTCAATTTTTCCCAAATATCCATCCTCGAGGAGGAAAAAGTTATACTCTTGCTTAAACCCTCCAACTGCCAGGGCGATCTTTGTCCAGCCCAACTTATCAAAGACGCAGCCACAGATTTAGCTCCCTTCATTTTCAAGCTTATCAACGTGTCCTTCACCACTGGCACTATCCCCACTAACCTTAAAGAATCATGGGTACTCCCACTGTTAAAAAAACAAGCCCCAGACCCACTAATACCCACAAACTACCGACCTATCACAACCGTTCTCTTTCTGTTAAAAATCTTGGATAAGATTGCATATATACAAATCCAAAATTTCCGTGAATCACACCACCTCCTAGGAGCTCACCAATCTGTCTTCTGTCCCCAACACGGAACGGAAACCTTCCTCATTGACTTAAAAGCCCAAATTGATGAGTTGAGAGACAAAGGGAAATCAGCCCTCCTCCTCTTCCTTGACCTCTCGGCAGCATTTGACCTTGTGGATCACAAGGTCCTATGCAGCCATCTAGACTCAGCTGCATACTTCTCCAAGTAGGCTATAGTCTGGATTGAATAATTTTTAAGTGAGAGGGCCATGAGAGTCTTCTCTCCCTCGGCTGCCGCAGACCCGGTCCCCACTACCTGTGCAGTGTCCCAGGGCTCTTGTGTCTCCTCTACTCTGTACAATATATTCACAAAGCCCCTTTTCGATGATCTTGACCATCTTGGTATCACCTACACTAACTATGCAGATGATACTCAGATTCTCCTTTCACTTTCTGGGGATTATGAAAAGGATTTGGCCTTGGTGAATAGAGTGTACCTCATCATCCAGACATGGATGGCAACACACAGTCTATGTCTGAATGATGACAAAACAGAGCTCATTATTCTAGGTACCCCCAACAACCTTAAAAAACTCTGCCCTTACTACACCTCCTTTATAATCGATGGCAACCTCATCAAAGTCACATCTGAGGTAAAAACCTTGGACGATTACCTTGACTCAACTCTCTCCTTCATCAAACAAGTAAATGCCTTGGCCTTGGCCTCGGACACGGCTTATACTTGTAAACTTATTAGAACTGGGAAAACATTTCTTGCTAACAATAGTTGCCTCATCCTGGCTAGAGCTCTCAGGTTGGACTATTGTAACGTCCTCTACAACGTCGCCAATAAACACATCATTAAGAGACTCCAAATGTTACAAAATAATGCCCTTAGGGCAGCCCTCAGCATATCCAGGGGAGACCACATTTCAGAGATCAGGCGACAAAACAATTGGCTCACCACCCATGACAAAATCCAGCTAAAAACTGACTTGCTCAAGCAAAAAGCCTTGAACAATGCTGCACCTACCTATCTCTCTGAGAGATTCTAAAGAAGATCCTCCTCTAGACCTTCTAGAATAGTCAATACAAACTGCCTGATTACTCCGAGATTTAAACTATCTAAGGTGGGGAGTTGCAGTTTCCTCGTCAAAGCAGCCCAGCTCTGGATCTCACTGCCACCACTACTCTGAGCGGATGAACCCTATAATACCTTCAGACTTAACTGCATTAATTGGCTTAAGACATTTGATCACTAAGGCCTTAGGGAAGCCCTTGACATTGCATATGTTATCGCACCTGCCCTTCCGTAGTGCACACATACACTTGTAACTTGTATTCTTGTTTGTAATTTAAGCCAAGGACTTATGTTTATATACTTATGCCTGTGACCTAAGCTGTGCACCTCTTGTAATTTGTAACCTGCAACTGTGTTTTTTATGCCTGGAACTTAATCTGTGAACTTGCCTGTAACCTCTGTGCCCTGATACCTTTGGGTCTGGTGCACACTACAAATAATAAAACAAACAAACAAACTGCTGGTATGAACCTGAAATCCCAGCAGATCAGGCCAGCCAAGAGTTCCAAACCCCAACCAGAAAACTCTTAGTTTGTCGGTCTGGAGAGGTTGCCACTGCATTGCTACTTGATTTGTTGGTACCAATTACAAAGATACTATCAAAAGGGAAATGTACCCAAACACTCTAATTCATCCCTGGTCATCAGAATGAAAGCCACCAACAAAAATAGCGTTAGTTTGTGAATTTAACATCAAACATACACAAGTCTGATACAGACACACTACCCTTTTTATAAATAATTGTACTTCAATAGAAACACAAATGTATTTTTCACGTTTCCAATATCTATACGCTGTTTACAAATGTTCTCATCTTTTTTAGCAACACCATTTACTAAAAAAAATAAAAGATCAGCATTGTCACACTTCACCCCTAGAATGTTTACAGTTGCCTCCAAATTGAGAGGTAAATCTAACACCTTGTACTCATGATTTTTTAGGAATGTTTAACATATTTGTTTCCAATCTAACAATAAGGCAGACAAATTTAAATGTTTTTGGTGACTAATATTTTTTCCTTAAAATATTATTGTTAGTCTCATTTTACATATAAATAAAGAATGGACTTACAAAATGCTAGTGTATTTTTTTTTTTGCTTCCTGTTCAAAAAATTATTTTGAATTCATTTCTGCTGTCGATAAGTGTCCTCCAGCCATTGCATGTAGTTTTCTGCTTTAGTGTGGTAGATAGAAATACTGCTTGTCACTTCAAATATTGGAAATAGAAATATTAACACAGTACATGAGAAGAGATAATTGATTATTTATATTAACATACTGATTCATTGTTCATTGTCTATGTTGTGTGTAGCTGTTAATATCATGTCAAGTACATCAGAGGTTGTTGAATTAATGAACCTATCTGAGAATGTATCTTTTGAGTGATATTTATATAGGCAGAATCTGTTTATCCAGGACAAACAAATTTTGCATCTTTGTAATCTCATTTTGCATTTATCTGCATTTATTTGCACTTGCTAACACCGAATTAGCTTTTGCAATGAGCAAGCACTCATAACATTTGTGATTTCATCTGTTTAAATTACTTGTGTTTGTGAAGCGCTCTGCTAAGTAGGAACTACAGTTCCCAGGAGCCCTAGCGGCTATTTACTGAAACGTCAGGCGCTTCAGCGCCGGCGCTTCAGAGGCAAGCCGGTCTGCGCCGGTCCTCGCCGATCCAGCTGTCCCTGGCCAGAAATTCTGCGTCATCTTTCCTGGCTAGCCCTATTTTACGACCTCTGTAAGAATGGGAATAGGAGAACTCAGCAACCTTTTCTCCAAACTACAAGAGTCTCAGAAAATAGGAGCCATACACGCACATGCACAGGAAATCCTAGACAAGAACCATAGCGCCCAAGCACTACCTGAACACAATTCTTTTACGAATGTGAACGCAACACCCTCTTACAGGCTGACAACTGTAGAACAGGCTCTCATTAGTGACCCTTCTAGGGCAGAAACCAAACAAATTCACGATAAAGAACCCTTGTCACTAAAAATGAAAAGATGTCTTCTGAACACACGTTCCCTTAACCAACACGCTTCATGTGTACACGATTTGATCGTGTCAGACAATATCGACATAATGTGTATCACGGAAACGTGGCTACAGGACCCTATTGGACCCACCTGCTCCCTGGCAGTTCCTACGGGTTACACAATCCACTATGCTAACAGAGGAAGCGGGAAAGGGGGTGGAGTAGCCTTAATCACTCGCGAATCACTGCCGGTGTTCTCCTCCTTACCCTTCTGTACAGGCTGTGAAATACTACACCTTAAACCCTGTCCTACGGACAATAACTGTCTAAACTTCATACTTATCTATAGACCCCCTTCTTTGGAATCAGAGTTCAACGATGAACTTACAATTCTCGCCGATTCCCTTACAGGCCTAAATAAATCCACAATCATCCTTGGTGATTTAAACCGGTAGCGTGGAGGACCAAAAGACAAGGAAGCCATTTCTCTTGAAAAAACATTGGAGAAAATACACTTCAATGTTATAAATCATGAACCTACCATGGCTAATGGCCATCAACTGGGTTGGGTCATTACCAACAACCTAGAGACTATGTCACCACCCCTTGCAGATGGTCTGACCATTATAAAATAGTTTTTGATATGCACCTACCTATCCCAACAAAAAAAAACGGCTAACAAGGCAAGTAAAGTTCTGTCCAGAAACTTTAAAAATATTGATAAAGCAGACTTACAACTCTGCATCAATAGCATTTTAGCGGACATCAATGAAAACGTTTCTTGTGACACCATAATCAAAAAATACGATCAGCAGATGCTCACGTTAATCAATCAGAAAGCACCCAATCGAGAAAAAACTGTAAGACTCAACCTAACCATCAAAAATGGTTTTCTCCTGAACTCATCTCTCTCAAGAAAGAAAAAAAGCGTAGTGAAGTTGAATGGCAAAAAAAACAAACAGAGGACCACAAAACAAGCTGGAAGTCACTAGAAAAATCCTACAAAACTAAGATCAACGAGGCGAGAAAGAACTATTTCAATAGTCAAATTGAAGCGTCATCCAATTCAGCCAGTAAGCTATTTGACATTTTTAAATCCTTAGAAAAACCTAAGGCGTTGGCTCCTGAATTTATTCCCTCACAAACTGAATGCGAAAACACTCAGGCTGCATTTGCAAATAAAATATCCAAATCCAGAGAACGAATTACATTATCACAGGCCAATAAACCCCAACACAGCTTACCTGCAGAACAACTAACCGCAATGGACAAGGAGAAGTTTCAATTTCAATCCATCTCTTCAGAAACTATGTTAAAAACGTTAGCAACCATGAAACCATCCTCCTGCGCTGAAAACCTACTTACTCCCAAGATCATCCTACAACACCCCGAAATTTTTGCGCCACTCTATACAAGAATTGTCAACACCTCATTTCGGGACCAAGTAGTACCCAACAATATAAAAAAGGTTACCGTCACACCCTTGGTTAAAAAACCTACCCTTGATCCTCAAGACCCTAACAACCTGAGACCCATCACTAATTGTAATTTTACACTTAAAGTACTAGACAAAATAGCAACAGCCCAACTCCAAGAATATGTAGAAAGCCATGAGATCTTACACCCTCAACAATCTGGCTTTAGAGCTGCGCACAGCACTGAAACCGCCATGCTGGATTTACAGTCCAAAATGCTGGAAATTATGGATCATGGAAAGGCTGGTTTACTAATATTGTTAGATCTGAGTACCGCCTTCGGCCTGCTTGACCACCAGCTCTTGCATCAAGCACTGGAGAAGGTCGCAAATTGTTCCAAGGAATCTATAAGCTGGTTAACATCCTTTCTAGAAAACAGAATATCCAGAGTACACTGGGGCGACAAATTCTCCTCTGAATTTAACATCTTTTGCGGGGTTCCACAGGGAGCTAGTCTATCCCCTTTACTTTTCAATCTGTACATCCGGCTTCTATGGGAGCTACTACAACAACTCCAGATATTCTTCACCAACTATGCTGATGATACTCAGCTGGTCCTGGAACTGACTGGGGATTACGCTAAAGATAGTAAGACTCTAAATACACTCTATGGTAACATCGAAGACTGGATGGACAATAACTGGATGTGCCTGAACGCAAACAAAACTGAATTAATGGTATTCGGTTCTACTCAGGCACGTGCCAAACTTTCCGCGGAATATCAGGCTTTCAAAATCAAAGAGACCCTTATCCCAGTGACAGACAAGGTTAAAACTTTAGGCATGACGCTGGAAGCATCTCTCAATTCTGATGCCCAGGCGACCTATGTTAGTAAAAATTGCAACTACTACATCCAGCTACTTAAAGCCATCAGACCACTATTGAGTGAGAAAAACAGCGCCACAATTGCAAGAGCAACCGTCATGTCACGTCTAGAGTATGGTAATGCTCTCCTGGTAGGAGCTAGTAAGCATAACATCCAAAAATTCCAACTGGTCCAGAACAACGCGATCAGAATGGTCAAAAAGAAATCAAGAAGTGAACATATAAGTGAAGCTAGACCAGACCTTCACTGGATGAGAATAGAGGAACGTATTCAATACAAGTCTATGTGCCTTACTCACAAGTGCTTGCATGGCAAAGCACCTGCCTACATGAAGTCCAAACTCACGTTTTACCATCCTCGTAGGGCATTAAGATCAGAGGCAAATGGATTGATAACACCCCTGAAATTCAAGAAAGAACTCGGCTTGGGCAGAGCTTTCCCGAACCGAGCAGCCTCCAACTGGAACAAATTACCTAAGCACCTTAGATTGGAGTCCAACCTTCTGGTCTTTCGTAAAAAACTCAAAACAGAGCTCTTCAAGTAATCCCTCGTCTAGGCCACTCTGAATCAGCTAACAGGTATAAATCTGTCTGCCGTCCCGTCGCCTCTTCTGGCTCTATGTTGAGCTTGTACATGTCTTTTTGTAAGCGCCCCGATGCCCGTGGGCAGTCGGCGCTATATAAATATATAAAATAAATAAAATAAATATATATGCCAAGAAAACTGTAGATTATATTATTTTATTCTATTAAGACTTTTTCTACATAGTACATATTTATTACATGAGAGGTGTAGTTTTAGGGGATTGTGCTATTTTTAGGGTACATTTATTGTTGGAATTGATATTTCAAACATGGAGCCTATTTTAGAAAGAGAGGATCTTTATTATTCAGAACACTTAGACATTTGGAGATAGTAAAACTGGAACATGTGGAGTTGACACTATTGTCAAATCCAAGGGTTCATGAACTATTGGGGGCATCACACTGGTAGAATCACCAGCTCAATGCGCTGCCAATTTTCATAAACATAGCACATAAGCTCCAAGCATTTTTATTTTGTGGTGGTCATGCAATTTCCAATATGCATCATCCACATCATCACAGGAATTTGCACCAGAAAATGTATCATAATTGGTGTTCCTAAGTTTTAAAACAGAATATTAGAAGGGCCACATCTTAGAGTTTTCTTCCACGAAGTACACTGGACATGCTCTGCCTCCATTTTAAAGCACTATTTGTTCACGTTAAATATCTGCAACTGTCTACACACATTTTTATTCTTATGACTGTCTTCCTCGTGTGGATGGATTGGGGACCTCAATTGTATTAACATTGCTGCTGCTGCTATTCTCATGAATAGACATGTTGACAAATGGCACAGCAACCATTTCTCGACTCGAACAAAAAAGCAAAATAAAATGACCACCTGGGATCAGGAGCTGGGACTCCACATAGATTCTTCTCCCTTTCCAGAGCAACCATTCAAATCAATGTAAACAAAAATAGACAAACATGCATTGAATGCAAGTTTGAGACATAATCCTGCTGTATTAAATAGCAACCATCGAAAGAGTGAACAGAATTTCTATCCCATTCCTTGGCACAAATCTTTCTAAGTTGCACAAAAGCAGTCTATCTTCGGAGCAAAGAAAAAAACTATTATTACTCCAATATCAATAAACACAATCCTAATAGCAGTAAACCCATAGCCAGGGGGGCATTCCTGTGTCCGATTGTGCCGCAGAGTCTATATTAAAGATCTCATGTTAGTCGGACCAGTAACTATGGGCACGCTAAACATTCACCTTAACTCCATACAAGAACCAGTGTGCTCAGTAAACTGCCATTAGTAACTGACAGTATCAAGTAGCAGTACAGTTTTTATAACATTATACAAAATATCTGTGTTTTCAATTTTAAACTGTTGCATATTCCCAACAATTGTGACTGAACATTTGAAGGAGCAGGTTTTAGTGTTTTGCACAATGTGCAACCAAATATAGGCAACACCATCCAGAAGTTTTTAGATGCTACTATGACACATAGTTCACAGCATCTATTCCTCATACAGAATTAGTTAAATTTCGCCCAAGGCATGAACAAAATCAGAAATATTGCCAAAACATATTCTGAATTTTCAAACTATTCAAATAACCTCCTCCTATATTAAATAGGAGCCACTGAAAGGGTGAACAGACTGTGTATCCCATTCAATGGCGGAACTTGGTTTCAGTTGCAAAAGGCCAGTTTGTCTTCCAAGCAAATAAAAACACTATTACAACTCCAGTCTAATGGTCACAGTCCTAATAGCAATAACCCAGAGCCAAGCTTCTGCATCAGACAATGACCCAAGATCTTCATCAAAGCCCTCACAATGTTCAGACTTGTAACTATGGACATGCTAAATATCCACCTAAACTCCATAGAAGAACCAGTTTGCCCAGCACCCAGTACATATGTATCAAATAAAAGTGCAGCAACACGAACATTAACAACTGTGTTTCCTATTTTAAACTGTTGCACATGTAAACTTCAAATAAATCATCCCAACATTTTACAACCTCTAATTTGTGTACAAAAATATAATTCCTTAACACATACCGCATCTGCATTTATTGGGGCAATTTGAACAGAAAAAATATTCCATTCCTTTTTTAATTAGTAAGAGTTTGCATAGCAATATGCCCAAACCAATCAAATATAGTTTTCATGAAATGAAACACTAGGCTTCACAAAACAAAAAACAAATAAACACAATTTATTTTCTCTTATACATAACACACAGTATGTTTTATACATAAACCAAATCTTTTTAAAATACGCATTTTGAAATCACACCACACCAGCAAAAAACAAAACAAATCTTTTTAAAACAAACACATTTTCATATCACCCCAAAAATCACTTTAACATACACCATAAGTGATTAAAAAAGCATTGTAGTTAAAATCATATTTCTATTGTTCTGTGACCATTCTTTTAAATGAATGCAACAAGTATACTTCATGGTTCTACATCATGCACCGCACTAAAATTCAATTTCTTTTCTAATGAACAACTTCCAATAATTATTCCCATCCATTATCTAAATATACAGCAGGACCACTTAATTGTTAAGAATACAGTAACAAATAAAAAAATAAAAACAGAGCACATTATCAACATATTATCAAATCAAACTTTCAACAAATAAATGACAAACAACTGATTAATGCCAATCATATTTAATCACAGGTAACATGAACTGTACAGTCTGAGTTCTACATTCAAAATGAGAAAAGTAGACGAAAAAGGGAGTTTCAAAACCAAAAAAGAGGACTATATTGTAAGAAAACTAATAAAATGGCTGACATATTCACTGCAACCTATTACAATGAAGTACACATTTACAACATGAACACCAGCCAATTAGAAACACCAAAACACATACAAAACCCTGCCCAGCATCACTAGTAGCCATGAAAATGCAACACGGCTACAAACCTTACCTGTAACCGCGGCTAAACATACATTTTCTACAAACAAAAAACCAAACTAAGCCAACCTTCAAAACCTTAGATAAGACAACATCTAAACACACAAAACAACACACACAGATTACATTCTGAGCTATATTGATATGATATGATATGATATAACAGTTTATTTATATAGCGCCTATACACAATGTATTTCAAAGCGCTTCAAGGCAAGCAAGGGAACAAGGGAAAATACAATGACATTCGTACAGGCCCTGAACAGTAAGGATGTGAAATTAACTATCGTACTCTGCCTGACGACATTTCAGATAGTGCAAGAGCTAAAACATAGATAGGGAAGGGAGGGGGGAGAGTGGGAAGGAAATGGAAACAGACAGGCGTCTACCGTACAAGGCCTGACAACATTTCTGGTAGAGACGGAGAAAACAAAAGGTGAGGGAGAGGGATGCAGAAAGGGAGGGGAGGAAGAAAACAAGCAACTATTGTACATTTCAGTTAGTGTTGGAAAGGGTGCAGGGGGAACAAGTAAAGGGAGGGGGGAGGACACAGACGAGGTTGCTATCATACTAGGTCCAGGGACAATTCTGAAAGAGTAAGTGCATAGAAGAAAGTTAGGGGAGGAGGGGAGGAGATAGGGAAAGGGAGAAAGGGAGAGGAGGAGAGAACAGAGCGGAAGCCGTCAAAAAGAGTGGAGAAGCAAAAGGGGAGAGCGAATACAATTGCAGAAGTCAGTAGTAACACAAAATGTTGTAAGCCTGGATACAAGATGAAGAAGGGAACATCATGATTCAGGGCCACTATGAGAAAGGATGACGCACCGTGAATCAATGAAGTCCATAAAAGTCAAATCCAGATTTGGCCACAAGGTGGTGATGGTGAAACCAGAATTTATCAGGACAGACTCCTGCAGAAGTAGGCTGGAGGGAGGTGAGGGGGAGCAGGGTAGGGTTATCAACATAACAATCTGATTACTGCACAGAAAATGTATATTAATATATGCAACTTTAAATATAACCACACCTACGAGAACCAAAAAAAAGACGAAAAGCCTTGATGCGCCTATGCACGTGTGGACATTTGCTGCTACCCACAACTATTCACAAAAACGAAAAATTAAATAATGTACTTCCACTACCCAAAACTCCAAACAAGTGTTGTTAGCACACATTCCAGCCCCCCTCCACTCCACATGATCCTTCTCCACTCCCCTAATCTCTCCCACTTCCCCAAAACACTCAATGCATCTACGATGAAACTCCAACCAAAATGTTGCATATCCGCGGCTACCACACATCCATAAACCCATGATGTGCCATTTGCCTTAAAATAGCTACAGCTGCACAGGGTACCATGTCTACCCGTGAATAGCAATGCCGTGCACTGAACAGCTATTGAATAGCCACGGATAAAGTTCTACATGGCCGATATGTATAAGCATAATTCAGAACACATAACGGATGAAGAACATGCAGTGTAAGTACACAATTCCAATAAAATTGACAAAAACAAGGATTTTATTATACTTGCTGTTACATTTCATTGACTTTCATCATAACCACCGTTACATACATTGGATAAAAAGGGGGCCTCACTTCACGCTTTATACTACAATACAACTTAAAAGATCAATACAGTACAACAATACTCATGTACACATATAGTAGTAGCTGAAAATAAAGCAAGCAGAAAATAATAGATAACAGTAAACTGGGTACATAAACATTCCACAGCCAAACAACATTACACCATAAGTAAGAACACACAACCTAAAATACATTGGGCCTCATTACAAGTATGCTGGCCCGGTAACAGCGGTACCTGTAAGCCTACCGGCACCGTTGTTACCGTACCGGCACACTAAGGGTTTGCCTGTCGGAATAGCTGTGCCTGGCAGGTCTGACCCTGCCGGGCATAGCGGCCACAGTAGGCACACCATCACGGAAGCACTGGCACCTTTAATAACAGTGCACGTGCTTCCGTGGTCCCCACTCCAATCGATCCCAATCAAACGCTATGGGAATGGGGATTGACAGAATTACTGGCACCTGACTTCCCGGCTGCCGGGGTTGTAATACCCTATTGTTACCGGGAAGTCAGGTGCCAGTAATTTATTTTGAGTCTGGCCGAAACCCGCCGGTAACCGCCAGACCCGTAATAAGGCCCATTGTATGGAGCGTCTAAACATAGAATACGATGGATCCTTTTTATATTGATTATGTTAAACTAATTTATTTATTTTTTCTCCAAAGTCTCACAGATTCAAAAGCCTGAAAACACACCGCCAAAATATAAAAAAAGAATCCCATATACCTACCAGGTCAGTGATTTTTCACCCTCAACGTCACTACAAATAACTTTAAAACAGAAATGAAACACTGTCACCCCAAAGTATATAGCTGCAGGTACAGAACTATTTGTACCCGCAGTTATCTGTGGTCCTTAGAGCCTCAGATAAAGCTGCAAATATCGGAAAACGGCCGAAATAGAAAATGCTTTCCTGCACCCGCAGCACCTCACAAGTGCCCCCCTCATCTGTGCCAGCTCTCTGCACTACCCAGATGGCCTCTTCACCTCCCCTGCCCTCTCCCTTTCCCCCCACAAAACATGCTGTTTCTGTGGCGCAGTTTACTTTCAGATGTCAGGTATTTGCGGCTATAGCCCAGGCTATGGAAAGCTTTGTGCTGCAAACTCAATCCCTAGACCCCCTCCAACTCCACAATTTCACTTGGAGCCCTCTAGCCTCCCCGCTACATCTAGCCTGATGACATTTCCATGTTTTACTACCTGCCAACAGCTTTTTTTCCTGCGTTTCATTTTACCATATCCTTGGCTATAGCCCCGAATATCGCTTGCATCGAGAGAAAAACAAGATGGCTGTCGTTACATTTCTAACACCTCGTTTGTGGTAAATCCCCTAAATATCAATATTTTTGGGAAGTGGGCACCCCTTGCTACATCCAATATTTAAAAAACGACTGCATCGAAAACCCCCAAACAATGCATGGATTGTGAGTCAACGCTGCGTGCCCAAGTTGTTTCAGACCTGGTCCAAATCCATCCAGCGGTTTGGGCTGTGCGCTTTGGCAAAAATGTACTTTGTCTATGGGAAAATGAAGGGGAAGAAGCTGCACTTTTTTTTTTCCCGCTTAACATTTTTGTTATTTAACACATTTTTATAAAACTTTTTTTATAAAACTTTGCAGTCGGGGGAGGGGGAGCTTTAATCACATTTGCAATTTCGGCCAAAATCGTTACTCAAATCAAAAGTTATTAACAATAAAATGTTGAGGGGTCCCTATTTGTCTCCAACTCACCTTAACCGTAGCGCAACGACTGCCGCCCTACGATATGATTTTTCATGTCATCGAATGAAGAACACTGAATTGCAAACATTAGTGTTCTTCTTGCAAGATATCGGTTTTTAACAGCTATCTCATGCAGTCATGTGTATAAATAATGAAGTACAACTGATCCAAGAGAGGGGTATCATTTTCTGGAGGTCACATGGATGAGGTGTAGAAGTGTTTGGCTGCTCCATTGGAAAACCTCTGTTTTCCTGTGTGTATTGGACATAATTCAATTGCTTCTTGACCGTTTGGCAAATTCCATTGTTGGCTCCCTAGGCATTCTAGATAGAACTGATGAGTCTTGAGTTTTGCACTGGAAGACCTCAAGTGTAGCTTGAGTGGTATGCCTTCTGTAGACTTCTCAACTCCCAGGCTTTTGGTGGCTATAAGCTACCGTGGCACCAGTTCTCACACAAGGCAAGCCCCATGCCTGTGCATAGACTTCAAATGGCTCTCACCACCCAAAACAATAGTTATTGATGTTACCTGACCTTGCGACTGAAAAGGTTGTAGTGAATTGGCTTCACCACAGGTTTTTATGCTGTATAATGTGGGTAATTTTACTGTTCTCCAGAACATACTTTGATGGATGGAATGTGAAAAGTACATTAGGATGTGCCCCATTGTGTATTCATGTGTCTGGACCTAGTGTGAGTTGAATGTGAGCCTGCAGTGTTATTCGTGATAGCGCTAAAATATTTTCATTTTGGTTATGTATGAAAATTGAAGAATTAGTCACAAAAGTACTATTGCTACCTAAAGCATCATCTTTCAGTCCACAGGCATGATGGACTGAAAGGGAATATTTGCCCACTATGCAAATAGTTTCATTTTGACGTTGATTATTTATTTTTTTAAACAATCTTTGATCTTTTCCATAAATATGCAATGATGCCCATGCATTGGGGAGGGCATGATGGAGGCACTAATATGTCTGTGATAAGAAAAGGCTGCTTTGTTCACAAAGACTAGGCTGACCTTAAAGTTGCCCACTCAGTTCACATTGATAACCAGGTACATGTTGCGTGTTTAGGATCGAAGGTAGGGTGGTGCCACTTGATGTTAACCAATTGCTTTGCAACATTCCATGATGGATGAGGGCGTTACTCACATGTGGTAAAGATGAGCGAGAAGACAGCAGAACCAATTGAAGGATGGGCTATATGTAATCATTTGCATGCATATAGGTGTTAGCCAATGAGGGTTGGGGGTTAACACTGTATATCGTGTGCGTCATGAGTGACGATTTGTGCATTTATAACCTGAACCATGTAGGAATGACATCAGAGAGTTCTTTGGCAGTGGATGTGTAATACCCTGCTGCCTTATTCATTGATATACAAAATAAAGCTCTTGTCTTTCTCAAAAGAGTGTGCCCCTAGCATATTTCCCTAGCCGGTTGTATTTTGTTGGTCTGATCGATGGGAGTTGTCCCACATGTACAAAGTCAATATTTGACTATATGTATGCACAATAAAACAACAAAACAAAAAAATAAAGAAAGAAAGTCATAATCAAGTGCTGGATACAGCATTTTCTCTGCCAGGTATGTTATTCCATTTCAGCGGGCTGTGGTGTCTGGGCAGAGTGAACTTGGGGGATCGCCAAATATTTAGTGGTATTTACTGGTATCCAGTCAACATATTTGAAACAAAACAGAGTGGTAAATTTCAGAGTGGACCAAAACACAGAAAAACACTGTGACCATTCATTAAATAAATAAAGGATGGTGGGGTAAAGGGGTTAAAATGGGTCCGGATGGGGTAGGGGTTGCGTTTTAAGTGTTTAACAATGAGGGACTTGGAGGAGGACCCCCAAATAAAAAATAAAAATAAATCACTGAGAAGGACGACAAGGACTGTTGGCTGTTGGTAAATGCTGCTGGGAACGTGACTTGCGTGAAATTGAAATTGCGCGTCTGCTTTCATCATTTTCATCGGGCAGCTTTACTGACGAACGAAAACGCGTGAAGGAGGACGTCTTCAAAAGCAACACAGGAAGTTGCCTGGAGGCAGCTGCCATTGGGCAGGTAGGCTTGGTCACTCCATCTCTAGGCCCACCCTCTTACTATAACTACCCAAGGTGCAGCACACCTGCGCGTGCACCGAGAAGGACGACAAGGACTGTTGGCTGTTGGTAAATGCTGCTGGGAACGCAGCTTGCATGAAATTGACATTGTGCGTCTGCTTTCATCATTTTTCTCGGGCAGCTTTACTGACGAACGAAAATGCGTGAAGGAGGACGTCTTCAAAAGCAACACAGGAAGTTGCCTGGAGGTGAACTATGTTAAGACTGGAATAGCTTGCTTTCAGAAAGTGTGTCAGTTTAATAGACACTTAATGGACACTTAATGGTCAGCCTGACTGCAAGCCTGCCAACGCTTTGATAATTAGTTTGAAAGATTGTTACTTTTTTTCTCTCTCTCTTTTTCTTTTTTTTCCTTCTTTTTAAGCAGGTGCCATTGGGCTGGTAGGCTTGGTCACTCCCTCTCTAGACCCACCCTCTTACTATAACTACCCAAGGTGCAGCTCACCTGCGCGCGCACCGAGAAGGACAACAAGGACTGTTGGCTGTTAGCTGTTAGTCTGTTAGTCTTAGTAGGTAAATGATCTCTCTATTTTAACATACTCGTACTAAAATCAGTCTAAGACTTGTGCAGGTAAGAAGAAAAAAAATATCTGGTGATTACTACTGCAAAAAGTTTGTAACGTGGCTAAAAAGTGAAAAATGAAAAATAGGAAATCTAAATTGCCAATGGTCATGAAAGACCCACGGGCTGACTTTTTTGCGGCAGTATCCACGCGCAGAGCTAGCTTAGCAAGGGCGGCTGCGCTACCACTCCCCCCGCAACAGCCTGACGAAGAAGAAGAACTTATTGCATGTTCTATAAACTGCTCTAATAATTTGAAATTAGGCAAGGACAAAGGAACGGAGGAACCACAAATGAATGCTAACTCACAATCCTTGTTTGCGGAAGAACTAAGTGATCTACCGCAAAAAGAGGTTCTGAAAGAATTGTGGTCTGAGTTAGCTAATACTCAAGGAGAAGTAGGCGCAAACGAACACATGGACGATGACACTCTTAATGTATTTAGGACAGCGGATCTAGATACCTTTCAATCGAATGATATGTCTGCTTCTATTGTGTACGGATTCGATTAATGAACTACCTTTGGATAAGTCTGACAATACTGATATTTGCACATTGATGGGGATTTTTAACCGACTAATTTTAAGTGAACTAAAAAGACAAACAGACTTATTAGCACAAATGAATACAACTGTTCAGCAGGTTCCGGATAAGCTTAATGAGATTTTAGCTAAATCCATATGAAAGCCGCCTACAAAACCTTTAATTGGTAGAATGTCAGAAGAGACTTCTATGAATTTAGAAAAAATATCTAGATCTGGAACTATTGTAATAGAAGACTCACAGAAACTGAGTAACCCAAATAAAAATGTAGCGGGATCTAAGACCATGGTACTAGCGACTGAACTGTGCCTCAAACCAAATGTGGAAAAAGTAGGGGGAAATACGAATATATTGAAAAAAGAAAAAAAAAAGCTAACACAGATGCAAAACAAAAATAAAAACAAAAATTTCCCTAAAACATTGCGTACAATTTTTAAGAGATGCGAATTTCAAAAACATGATAGAAACTGAACAGCAGGATTTGATAGGCTCGGACAAATCTAAAACTGGGAAAAAAACATGTAGATATGGAAGAAATCACGAATATAAGAGGCGATGTGACTAAAGTTAACCTATCCTTACAGCAGGAAGTTTATCATGAATCTGAAAAAACCATCTCTGAAACTATGAAAAAAAAAGAGAAGGAATCTTTAGATATCGTATCTCAGCTGTCGTCGTTGAAAATTTGTATGGCAGATATCTTTGACATTTTTAAAGCTAACTCGATGATACCTATCGTAATATCAAAAACCAATTACTCGATAGCTGAGACCGAGAATAACCCTGTAGGCAACACGGTAGGCCCAATCACAATTCCGGAAAATAATGGTACGAAACAGAAGGCAAACTCGAAAATAAATGTTCAAAATCCATCATCTTGTGCAGGGAGTATGCTGATACAAAATTAAATGTTAATATCTGACAGTGAAATTGTGAATGCACTTTTAGAAGATTTTAGTAATGAAATGGAAACAAACAAAAAAGAGCACATTAATAAAAACGAAGAAACGAACGGTGGATGCGTGGTGGTGATGGAAAATGAAAAGGATATCAAGCAACAAGATATTACTATGATAGTAAGAACATTTTTAGAAGAACATAGTAATAATAGAAATACACCTGAAGAATCAAAACCTAGTATAGAAAGGAAAAATACACCAATACTGTATGAAAACTTTGAAGAGGATGACGAATTCTCAGATTTGAAAAATCCAGCCAAGGCCGAACTGCCAAGCCTAATACTTACAACGTTATTTCCTGAAGGTAGAAAGATAGTTTTGAACCGCCCGTATATTATGTCACTATTTGCTATGATCCCTACACTTTAAATGATATCTCCTGCTGAAATTGTACTAGTGGATTTTATTCATAGAAAAAGATGGGACTGTGTTCGACTGATAATACCATCAGCGCTAGTTAGAATGTTGATTTTAAAAGAGGCAGAAACTTTGCAATGTAAAGGGTTTGACATATTTCAATTGACAGACCCTGAGCCTAAAAGAGGTAGGAGTCACGCCTCATATGGAAAAGAAATGTACCCTAATTCAGAAATAGCTAAGCATCAGAAATAGCGGAGATACACTCTGAAAAGGGGGAGTTAAGAGGTCTGATTCTTGATTTGACAAAAGCAATTGAATCATTGAAGGCTTTGGCTACGCCACTTTAGCAACAAAGGTAAAGTCTCCATGGCATCCTGGAATTCGAGAGGTCACTCACAGTTGCTATGTAACATAGAAGTCACAGATTACTTGAATAATTTTGAAGTGATCCTTATTCAGGAAACTTGGGCGACAACGCAATTAGGTTGGGAGAATTATTACACCTGGCAAATTCCGGCTGTCAAAGGCGACAAAGGAAGACCTATGGGTGGACTCCTTACCGCGTGTAAATTTGACATGGAACCAGTTAATATTAAAGTATGGGCTGACCTAGAGGTTTTCCTTGCAGTGACTTGTAACATCAAAATAGGGGACACCCGTATTAATGTATGAATCATCAATATATACTGGAATCCTCTTAAGTACACCGAAAGTCAATTGTTAAAAGAAATAGATACTTTAACACACAAAATTGATGGATGGAGAGAAACAAATGCTAACAACTTTGTGCTAATGACGGGTGACCTAAATGCAAACTGTAACCTTCGTAAGGCGGAGTTTGATGAACTGATATTGAATATAGAGGATGTAGATAACAAATGTAAAACCATGTCATCTAATAACAAACAGAGAGGTGCAATTTGGTTGAACTTTTTAGAATGATGGGGTTAACCAAAATTTATAATGATAAATATACATGGCATGCTAGGGGTTTTTGCTCTATAGTTGACTATATGTTTGTAACTGAGGGTTTTGAACATTTTATGTCTCAGCTAACAGTTGTAGAAATGTCTACTAGCGACCATAACTTGCTTTTAATAGAAATCCCACATATAGAGAATCTGAAAAAACATGCAATCTATGATAGAGAAATACTTATCAACATCAAAGGTACAAGGATATGATGGTCTTACACCAAAACTAAAAAATTCACCTCGGAACTGTGTAAAGATTGGGGAATTATGTTGTATGAAGAGAAAACCATAAATTTGTCAGCAAATGGATTTACTGATTATATAAACATGATTACACAAAAAAACATACACAAATAAAGTAAGTAATAATAAAAAAAGGTCCCATACTCATGGGTTTGACAATCAGACCTTAGTAAAAAAAAAAAGAGCTGAGAAAGGAAATCTGCAAGCTGAATAATGGCACCGATGTTATATTGGAGAAAATTAAAAAAATAAGAAAATTAAAACAAGCATATAAAAACTGGTTAATTGCACGAAAAATGTATAAAGACCAAATCGATGGTGAGAAAATGCTGGCGGTAATTAAGAGCAAAAACACTTCCAACTTTTGGCTACTGTTAAATGACACTTTGACTACGCAAAAAGAGATTCTTTTCACGCAAATTAGTGAAGATACTCAGAAAAAACATTTTGTAGCTTTATATGAGATGCCCTGTGACGAAAAACTCTCTGAAAATAATTTTACTAGAAAAAGTGAAAAGGTGATATGGGATTTGGATATCTCCCCAAGCCACATATCTAAGATGATTGGGAAAGCTAAAAAATCAGGAGCCCCCGGGCCAAATAATTTATCTAGTCTGATAATAAAAACTGATATTGTCTTGTGGGGGGAAATCTTACATATACTGTTTACCAATATAACTACCAACAAAATAATCCCAGAATCTTGGAAGCTTGCCATTGTGATTCCTATTTATAAAAAAGGCCTAAGGTCTGCTCCTGAAAGTTACAGGCCTATTGCAATATCAGATCTTGATTATAAGATCTTTACGTCCATCATACTAAAAGACCTGGATGAATTGATTATCAGATGTAATGTGCTTGAAAATAAACAAATAGGTTTCAGGAAAAAACTGGGTACAGACTGTGGCGGTTTGGTCTTGAAAAGTCTGCAATCAAAAACTGTCAGAAAACAAGATGTATCAATTTTTGTAGCAGCAATGGATCTCTCGAAGGTCTTTGATCTGGTGGATCGAAACAAATTATGGGAAACCTTATGTGAACTATCCATTCCTCTGCATCTTCTGGAAATGATTATAGAGTTATACTCTAACACAAAAATTAAAATCAGACTTAATTTGGAAGGGAAGTTATCCTCTGAACAGTTAATTCCAAATGGTCTGAGACAGGGCTGTAAACTGGCAGCTACTTTATTTAATCTTTACGTCTGCAGAGCTGGCAAAGAAATGAAAGGTAAGGGTTTGGTAGCACCTAAACTAGGTGATATCACTATAGAATGGCTAGCTTACGCTGATGACTTTTTACTTATGGATTGCACTAACGTTGGTTTGCAGAAACTTATAAATGCTTTTGTGCTGTTTATCTCCAGTATTCGGTTAAAGATGAATGCAGACAAAACTACTATTATATGCCTGGGTAAGACATGTAAAAAGCATTTGCAGTTATCCTGGTATTGTCAAGGGAAAAAAATCACATGCCAAAAGTCTTTCAAATGTTTGGGATATGAGTTTGTAGGTAATGATTCTATGGTTACAATGAAAAAACAGTTAAAAAATAAAGCAGATAACATTTTAAGACAGATGCGCAAATTTGATGCACAATTTGGGAGATTTACAGCAATACCATTAAAACAATTTTACATCATGTCATGTATCCCTAAATTGGTATACGGTCTAGAATTTTATGAGCTGGAAAACACGGATTTGATAAAAAAACTTGAAAGTGTCATATGGAAAGGGGTTCTATACTTCATTCCCAAGAATACTGCAATCGAAGTAATTAGATACAAATTTGGTTTACAGTCTCTGAGATCCATTATTGCCTGCAAAAAAATACTATTATGGAGAAAATGTTCACTTTTAAACACTAATTCGCTATATACGTTAGCTGGAAAAGATGCAACAAATGTCTTTTGTATGAAACTTAAAGAAGACACTGAAGAAATACTGGGGAAAGCAGGTATATCATTTGAGTTGCTAATAAATAATCAGCAGAAAGTAAAAAACATTTTGAAATGTAATGATTGGCAACTGACGCTTGACACAGTAGCCCAATCGAAAACAATGAATCAAGCCTACACATGTTGGAAACTTAAACCCCGATTGGAGTTTTATCTGGAAAAATATCTGTCAAGAAATGTTAGAAATACTTATATGAGATTTCGTTTTGATGTTCTTAAGACAAACTATGTTTTAAAAAGATGTAATATGTTAAAAGATGAGTGGAGTTGGTGTAAATACTGTAAAAAAGAAGGGGAGGAAGAAACCCTGCTGCATCTGATTTTGCTATGCCCTGTGCTAATGAAGGAACGAATACAATACTTTCAGCAATTTATAAGGCACTTGCACTGTGTAGACAGGAATTTGTTATGGTTTCAGATTCGACATAACAACTCTACGGTATTGAAACTTAGAATCATAGCCCTTTTAAAGAATTTTTGTGCGCTATCATGAATTGTCAGTCTAACTGTGAACGATGAATTTTGTATTTATGAAATAAGTTTTAAGAAATTTTAAGATGATAATTGAGCATTGTTGATTTTAAACTGTTTGTTCATGTAATGTAATATTTACTATGTGATTTTCTACCTTTGTATGTGATTTCTATTTTGTAAAGATTTATATAAACCATATACAAATAAATAATAATAATAATAATAATAATAATAATAATAATAATAATAATAATAATAATAATAATAATAATAAATCAGTGTTTTTCGGTATTTTTGCCACAATAAAATGTACCACTCTGTAACTGTGGTCGGTAAGATCTACCTGGTTATGAGTGGCAGAATGGTACAGTCAATCTCATTTCTGGAATTCCATAGGACTGCATTAGGGATTTGTTGTATTTGCCATCAGTGGTAATAGTTATTGTGGTAAACTATTTTTTTTTGTCAAAGTAGAGGAAAACCTCCAGCATGTTGTGGAGGCAATGCCTCCCCACACAATTTGAATTTGGCAATGCAGGAAACTGATATTAAAGTGGTACAATCCAGTGTCCATGACTTTGCCGCCGTTTTTTCCATCACAACCAAACTAGTAATGAGTCCTTTCATATTTTCTATGTTGTATACAGTCCCTCATGTCTCCAATATAAACCCCTTGCAACGCCTGTTCATGGGGGACAGAGCAGAGGTTGGAAAAAGTGGGCAGGATGACCATGCACAACATAAAATTATATAGGAAGCTTCCAACTAAGGAGAGCAATTCACTCGGGTACAGAATGACATCATAGACAGCTCCAGCTTGACTCTTGTTGTCTATCAGATGTCACTCAGAACCCCTCAGAGAAACATAAACCCATAACTGAGAGAAACCCACCTTTATTTCTATATATTGCACCTATTAGCTAATTTCCTGTTTTTTGCACATGCACGATTTCCTCTCTGCATGCTATTCCTTATGGCTATTAGTACACTTGCACTTCGCCCATGCCAAACTCAGGGCACATTCGTTTTCTATTGTTTAACCATTAATAATGATGTTTGGTGCAACCTCTCAATACCTCAGCAACAGGCAGAATGCTAAGAATATAAAGATAATTTAAAGGTCAAAATCAAGAATACAATCGTAACAAAGATATAATTAGAACATATTCGGCCTCATCACAGTATTTCAGTGGTAAATCCACCGAAAATACTGCGAAACAGAATGACTCTTACAGCCACTTAATCCTGTGGCTTTACCGTGGGATTGCAGGTGGTGGTAGGGTGCTGTAAATCCCCATGTTTTGAGTCCTTAGGACCCCTTGGGGATTTTGGCAGATTTACCGCTGGCGATAATTCTGCAGTTTTTTTGTGATTTTTGGCAGTAAGGTAGCGGATTTACCTCCAGCTTTTTGCTGTAGATTTATCCTTCACCTTACCAACAAATGTATATTATGGCCGTGCATTAATGTGGCAGTAACATGACGGTAATGGAATAACCATCATGATACCGTCTTTTTTTTTATTGCACCTCTGTAACGTAAATAGCCCTGTTGAATTCATTTTTTTGAAAAAAGACTCACTGCAATGAATTATAGGGGAGGTTGACTTGCTATGGAATTTTATGATGGCAACTATTCGTAATGTTTGAGAACGAGAGAGAAAGAGAGAGAGATAGAGCCACCGAGAGAGAGACAGAGAGAGAGAGAGCAGTACATTCCTAACATGATATTGATTGTGTTTTTTTACACTGCAAAATCAAAACTCGATTTTCGGCTGAAAGATAACTAACATTATCACACACGTGAAACACCATACCCAATAAGAGCTCAAATGAGCATTGCATTACTAAAGGAGAATACATACTTTTGGGAAATCGTGGTGGATTGTCGTTGACGTCGGTCAGGGTTATGTTGACGGTGGTGGTGCCAGCTAACCCGCCCAGCTGTCCTCCCATGTCCTTGGCCTGGATGAGCACTTGGTATTGTTCTTTGACTTCTCTGTCCATGTTTGCTAAAGCTGTCCGTATGACACCTTTATGAAGGCAATTGAAGACAAGGTGCATTAAAATTTGCACATAAAGCAGATGCCAATACACATGTCTCAATGAAATAGATATTTAATTATTCAAGCTCACGCTCCAACCTTATTTGCATTAACCATAACTACTGGCATTTGCAAAATACATAATCACGTTTTTAAAACAACCGACCTTAAAAAGAAGGACGATAAAGCAATAACTCATTATTTGGTAACATCTTTGTTATCAGCCCCCAATTGGAGAACCACAATATATTTTCCATTTTAGCTCAATAAGTGGGTGAGAAGAATAACAATAACATAAAAACACACTATCATTATTCTGGCGATGTTCAAACGTAGTGAAGAAGGATGGCCCTGCGAGAATCTTGGCCACAGTAAATGGCTGCACTGTGTTTGAGGAGTCTGGCACCCCTTCTACAGAAGCGAAAAATAGGATGGCCAACAGACTTCACATTTATGCGTATTCATTTTGCAGAAACACCATTTCATGTTTGACCAAACTGAAAGACAGACAAATAGTCCACATTGTATTAATGGTTCTCTTACGGGAAACTTCCCGCACTTCATGAAAGCTCGAGAGAGAAGACTTCAGTTGAGATCAGGAATTATGTTGCTGTTGAATTTGCTCATACATGAATAATTAATAGTTTATTCAGTATTATTTCTCTGCTTCTCCTTGTACTCAGATGCAGGGGTATTGTTGGAAAGTGTCAGTAATATGTAGATGCATATCTGGAGCTGTAAAGATGAATACCCCAGTTGACAATTATGCTTTTGATAAGGAAGGAAGGTGTGCATTACGCTAAATACATAGTATGATGCATTGCACTGCAACATCAAAATTGTTTGGGAGGTGTTAAATTGACCAAAGCAAAGCATTTATCAAAAGATGTTCATAGTGAATAACGGGCTGCCTCATGTACATTATCAGGCTACGGCATTTAACCATGGCGTTTCATGATGATATGGCACCAGGCATGGGGCCACTGGCTATGCACATTTATTAAATCAGGGAACACTTAGGTGACTTGAAATATCCATATAATATACATTAGCTCTCTGAAGGGGTGCCAGCCAATCAGGAAGCTCGAAATTGGGCTACATTTGCTCATATAAGCCCCCCATTCCAGCTTCTGACTTAGCACCCTCGTAGTTGACATTTAGGTGACAAGAATGCTTGAGATACATTTAAAAAAAAAGGAAACAGGCCTTTTGCATCGGGTCCTAAAGCGTTTGCACTTCTAAAGTCCCTTTTCTTCGTTGACGACTTCCTGGTCATCAACAAAGAGAAAGGACTTTCCAAGTGCAGTGGCTTCATGGAAACGCTGCACAAGGTCTGTTTCCTTTTTTAAATATCTAAAGTGCCCTTAGCTCCTTTGTGACAGCTGTGCAGGTGTTAATGGCAATATAACCATCGGGGTGGGCAGACCGGGGGTGCAACGGCACTGCCGTCTGCATTAAGGGATGCTGGCTTCATTTAGGCCCTTAACTTGGACGGTGTATCATTGCCGGCAGAGTCTGCCAGTCCACTCAGGGCATATCACATTTACCAGAATAATGGGTATTGTGGGCCTGATTCACAGAGTGTTTCCCTATGTGATTGCACCATTAGAAAACGCTTCAGTGAATCAGGCCCTTTATGTCTTATCACACAAAAGAGCAAGAGTGGTATTTCTCCCATCTTCGGATTGTGACAGCTGTGAAGGCTTTTTTCCCAATTTTTTTAATAGTCCTTTTTACCTTAGTTTTTCTCTTTTGTACTGCTCCAATTAACAGGTGATACTTTTATAACTATTTTAATGGTATTTTGCCTTGAAAAGATACAGCACTAAGTGGCCAAAACATTGGAAATGTGCGCAGAAATCATGCAGGGGCCATGTGCCGAGAAGGACACTGCGTGACCGTGTGCACAGAATAAAAAATGTGCGTCCCACGTATTCATGGAATTTACTGCGCAAAGTAACCATATTCGCAAATTGCACCCGGAACACCCCCAACACACCGACATGCAAAGAACAAACAGCCAGAACAGCTACCTTTGAGTGTTCCCCCGGGCGTGAATACACACACCCTTCAAACGGTGCATGGGGTCCCCCACAAGCAGGCCTGCATCTTGTGGACACTGCCCAGGGCCCCCCGTAAATATTGCCGGCACCATCTGAATGCAAAACCCTGTAAACCATTCCTGCACAAACCTACACTCTGTGCACCCCTAAATTAGAGCGGAACCGTAGTAGCGTACATGCACCTCTAAATCCGACATGCAAACCCACTTCTGCGCTGTGAAACATATGCACAAGTGTACTTACGCCTGCCTTCGGGTGGCATAGTGATCGAGGGATTTGTGTGGCCATTTCTATGCCGAGGGGCTGCACGGGTGTTTCCGATGAATACATGTCGTTTGTCACAAATGTGGGCATGCGAGGGACTGCCTGTAGTCTGTTCCTCATAACGCCTGCTTTCTGGCTTGTTCTTCCACCTTTTGCATATGCCGCCCCCTATTCGGGTCCCTAAGTAGACCACACCCACCCCCTGCAAGAGCCGTGCAGAGCCTGCGCGAACTCCACGCAAGTCTCGGCTAAGTCCCGCACAGTTGGTTCCATCAATCGACAAGCATTGTTTAGCATGCAGTTTGACGTGCAATTTCCCATTTTTACGCTGAAATAATTCCATTAATCGGGCCGCAAATCCGCTCTTCCTGGTTTAAATGTTTGACCTTTAGAGATCACACACGCAAGTGACTTTCACAAAGTTATTGTGCGTTCTGAAGTATCACAACACCCTCTTAAAAAAGATGCATTTATGAGTGAGAGTCTCTTTATTTTTTAGTGGGGAAAACAAGAAAAAAACGGTTTTCATTGTGAGTCACTTTAAGCTCAGAAGGCTTCCTTTCTTTGTGTTTGAAGCCCCTATGTTAGTTAGACTGAGAGCGTCAGTGTCTGTGTGCATTCGGAAGTTGTACAGGGCTGCCCGTTTGGCAAACATTTGAGGTGCAATATCTGTTTGGGTGCGCCACATGCAGTCCTTTTGTAGAGCAGAGTGTGCCATGGCATCACAACACATCTTTCTATAAGTTAGTACCGACAGGTAGAAACAACATTTTCTTGTTACACGTGAACTGGAAATAATGGACAGTTTTTCTAAGCATAATTCAAGTATTTAATCATGATGTAACAACATTGCTTGATGGGGGAACACGTGTTTGTGTGGCGCACATAACGATAAATGTGGTCAGTGCTGCTGGGAGGTATTATTGCAATGATCTTTCATGTGAATTGAAGGTGTGCATCTAAGTTCCAACATGATTCCACTCTGTAAGGCAATAATTGTAAAATAACGCTTACGTAATCAGGAACATATTTGTGATTATGTCCTTATGAACTTAGAAGTGGCACTATCAACATCTCATTTGCAAAACATACAGGTAATGGCTGGAAGATTTTGAATTCTGGCATTGCTCTTGGCAACCCACTAAACCCCATATAGACCCGCTTTTTCAGTCTGTCATGCCATTACAAAAGGGGAAATACTATAGACAAATCAGGCTTGATCGCACCACAAAAGGGGCAGTACAGCTTGGATTTCTATATTTACATCCCTGCTGCATGAGACCACGAGCAACATCAGACATGTATTGGCCTCATCAGGTGTCATCAGTAAAGTGTAAACTGGGTCTCTAAGCACAGCAGGCTTGAGACTAACGTTGAGCATACCCATCCCACCTGCTGTCATGAATTGGTGATTCCGACCCTTTTGTTCAGCCTGGTCCCTCAGTCAATGACTACTTCACACCAACCCTACCTAATATGGACAGGGAACTATGCGGTCTAGTGTTTCTGATTCACTCTCATGCTTCCTTGAAAATAGCCACGCCCCCGCGGCTCGGCATGTCTCAACGCTATGCTTGTCTGTACTCCTCGTCCCGGTAGGTTGTGTACCCTTTTTCTCTATCCTTGCTATTGCCTTTGTGTCCAGGAAAAGTACCGTCCTACCTCCTTCCTGGTATCCCTTCTTGAGTGATCCCGCTTCCTCCGCCTTTCGGAGCTGCGCGTGCCGCTTTACTGTCATTCCTGGTTAGGTCCTCTCTTTTCACAGACCCTTCCAGGATCCATCCTGGAACTCTGAACGTTCTCCGACTCCTCAGAGCTTCCGCAGGCTGGAGCCTCAGACTTCAGTGCTCGTTATCTACAAGCAGACTGGATTCAGTGGAAACAAGACTATACCTCTACAAGACCCGCTCTTCCAAGAAAAAGAAGCCTGTGAACACAAGAAAAAGGACAACAAGTATCAAAAAGGTGAGTCACGAATCTGAAGACTCGGATTCTGACCGTTTTAGATGCCAGCAAACTAATACTGTTTCCACAATGGAGGCTGCCGTACAAGACCTCATGAGAGGAATGCAGGAACTGTCTACAGAAGTTCAGAACCTTAAGGCTGAAAACGCAGCCTTAAAACAGCTTGTTCTGTCCAGAGATTCGGCATATCAAGAAAGTTCATCAGTAGGAGGCATAGTGGATAAATATGATGCTAACCCAAAAACATTACGCTCCTTCCTTGATTCATGCCTGGTTCATTTTACCTTTAAACCCTACTATTTCTCCTCTCCCAGGGCTAAGGTGGGGTTTATGATCTCTCATCTATCTGGCAATGCATTGGCCTCGGCGACCCCTTTGGTATCCTCAGGAGATTTGTTACTTGACAACTATGACGGATTTGTTACTGCCCTTAAGGCCATGTTCGACCGTCCTGAACAGGTGTATTCTGCCCAGGAAAAACTGCTGGAATTTCAGCAGGGCACCCAGGATATGTTGACATACGTGACCTGCTTCAAACAATTGGCTAAAGACTCTGACTGGCCCCCTGAAGCTTGCTTTACTTTGTTCCGACATGGATTAAATGAAGAGGTTAAGGATGAATTGGCCAGGGTAGCCCGTCCCGGATCCTTCCAGGCCCTCTTAGATCTGTCTCTACAGATCGACTTCAGGATACAAGAAAGAAAGGCTGAGAAGAGGAAGACACAGAGCCCTCTACAAAAACATTTACCTGAATACACCAGCCCTAATGAAAAAGAAACACCTAACCCAAGCCCGGCAGAGCCGGAGCCCATGCAGCTGGGTTCCTTGAGGGGTCCCATAACTTCCCAGGAAAGGACCCGGCGGATCAACAGTGGTCTCTGTATGTATTGTGCTTCAGACAAACATTTAGTAAGAAATTGCCTGATAGCTCCTCCAAGACGTCTGGGAAACGCCAGCTCCCTGTACTGAACGGAGCTCAGCTTCGGGAGAATGGTTCATGCTCTGAAGTTCCTCTAACCCTGTACTCCTCTCTAAAGAATTCCTTGGTGTTACTCCAAGTGTCCCTATCTACACCCAATATGGAAATATCTTCCATCCTGGCCTTGGTGGATTGTGGGGCCATGGGCATCTTTCTAGATGACGAATGGGCACAGAAACATCACATTCCACAAGAAACCAAGAATGCCTTCCAGGCGGTCAAAGGAATAGACGGAAAACCCCTATCCTCTGGGCCCATAACTCAACAAACCTCAGAGCTATTACATTCTATTCACAACCATCAAGAACTATTGCGCTTTGACATAATTAGGGCTGCTCATTACCCCATGGTGCTGGGCATGCCTTGGTTATAGAAACATTATCCATACATCAACTGGACAGCAGGGTCCATGTTCTTGGGTTCTGAGTTTTGTCTCACTCATTGGCCTTCCCGGGAAATCCCAACAGTCCTCAGGAGAAAGGTTCCCTGACACGCAACACATCACTGTTTCCAGCATATACAGGTACATGAGGTATACCATCAGTTTTCGGATGTATTTTTCTCCGCCATTGTACAGTCACTTCCTCCTCATTTCTCTGAAGACTGTGCTATTGATACAGAAGAGGATGCATTCATTCCCTTTGGGAGGATGTTCATTCTGTCTGAGCCTGAGAAACCTGCCCTCCATGAATACTTAGACACCAATCTGACCAACGGAACTATCCGTCTGTCCAAATCCCCTGCTGGAGCCTCCCTGTTCTTCATACCAAAAAAGGATACTAAGGAACTCCGTCCATTCTTGGATTACCGAGGACTGAATAAATGTACCATAAAAGACTGATAACCCTTACCACTCATTTCGGACATACTGGAGGTGTTACGTGGAGCGGTGATCTTCACTAAACTGGATTTGCGAGGAGCTTACCATCTAATTCGCATCAAGGAAGGTGACGAATGGAAAACAGCCTTTCAACCCCCTTTTGGCCACTACGAATACCACCTAGTGATGCCATTTGGCTTAGCCAATGCTCCTGCTGTATTCCAACAATTTATGGACCGAGTCTTCTGTGACATGTTGTTCCTTTTTGTTATAGTCTACTTAGATGACATATTGGTTAACTCACATGACCCGGCTCTGCATCAGGAAAACGTCACCCTGGTTTTACAACGGTTACAAGATCACCATCTGTTGGCCAAGCCTGAGAAGTGTATCTTCCATGTATCCACGGTTAAGTACTTAGGATTCGTACTGAGCCCTCAGGGGTGCCTATGGACCCAACCGAGGTCAAAGCCATCCTCTCCTGGCCAGCACCAGCCCCAGTTAAACAAGTACAGTCATTCTTAGGACTTGCTAATTTCTACAGCAAATTCATCCTCTACATTTTCGTCTATCATGCAACCCATTGTCAGTCTACTGAAGAAAAACACGCCCTTTCGCTGGACCGCGATTCAAGAAGCCGCCTTTCAGAAACTTAAACATCAATTTACTAGTGGACCCATCCTGGCTCAACCAGACACCACCAAACCCTTCCTGGTAGAGACCGATGCTTCAGAATATGCAATTGGGGCAGTCCTCAAACAGGAAGCATAGGATGGACCTGAGCACCCCATTGCCCATTTGTCACAGACCCTACATCCTAGTGAAACTCAGTACTTGGTCCTGGAAAAGGAACTACTTGCCATCAGACAAGCCTTCACAGAGTGGCGCCACCTCCTTTTGGGCGCTGAACATCCCGTGCTAGTAAGGACTGATCATCGAAACCTCCAAGTTTTACAGTCTATAGAATGTAGAAACAGCCGCCAAGCACGTTGGGCCTTTTTTTTCACCCAATATCAGTTCCGCATTCAACATGCTCCTGGTCCTTCCAATGTAATTGCTGTTGCTCTCTCCAGAAGACCGGATTACATGACAGAAGAAGCACTCACCATTCCCAAGATGTTTCCTGACATGATGGTCATAGCCCAGGCCAACTCGCTTTTAGAAATCATATGCTCAGAGAACATGACTTCGGACATTTGGAAGGATTACACCAAGGATAAACACTGCGCACTTTCAACCAAGGATGGATAATTCTTCAAGGACAAGAATCTGGTTATTCCTACTCAGAACACTCGGACTAAGATCATGAATCTTTGCCATGACACGTTCCATTCCAGGCACCGAGGAATCAAGGCTACTTATCAAACAATCCGGAGGAACTTCTGGTGGCCTAAGATGCTCTTAGACATACGTGCATATATACAAGCCTGTACAGTTTGTAACCAGAACAAGACCGACAACAGGAAACCAGTAGGACTGCTTCATCAACCTGACCTGCCATCTCGACCCAGGGAAACAATTGCCACCGATTTTATCGTGGATCTTCCTCCATCCAAAGGATATACCACCATAATGGTTACTATAGACCTACTTTCTCACATGGCCCATTTTACTCCTCTAATCAAGCCACCTTCGGCCCATCCAATGGCAGGTATCTTTGTTACTCACATTTTTCAATTGCACGGCCTGCCCTCCAAGATCATCTCCGACTGTGGACCCCAATATATCTCTAAGTTCTGGAAACACCTTTGTCAGCAGTTGGGCATTCAACATGCCTTGTCTTCGGGATATATCATCCTCAGACAAATGGAATCACTGAGAGAGTAAAGCAAACCCTTGAACAGTATCTACGGTGCTTTGCTTCGAAGGTCCAGGACGATTGGTCATTATTGATTCCAGTAGCTGAATTTGCTTACAACAACTCAATCACTCAACGACCAAGACCAGTCTTTTTATCACCCAGGGGTTCCATCTGTCTGTGTTACCCACGCTCTTACATCAGACCACATTATCTCCATCAGTGGATTCTTGGATTGCCCAGCTGGTTTCAGTGCACAAACAAGTTAAGGAACACCTAGTAAAGGCCAGGGTGGACATAAAGAAATTTGCTGATGCCAGAAGGCGACCTGGACCTTCCTATACTGTTCGAGATAAAGTTTGGCTTTCTTCTCGATACTTACCGAGGCATCTGAGACCCAACAAACTGGCACCACATTTTTACAGACCTTTCACTGTGAATGAAATCATCAACCCTGTGGCCTTCCGACTCCGATTACCGGAATCCTGGAGAAGAATCCACCCTGTTTTTCATTCATCCTTATTGAAACCATTTCACCAATCAACCAAGCCAGCACCTCGGCCTCCCCAACTCCTTGTCAACAACCAAGTCGAATTTGAGGTTTCCAGGATCTGTGATTCCAGGTACAGATGAGGACGCCTCCAAAATCTCGTGGAATGGAAAGGCTATCCACCAGCGAACAGACTTGGGAAACAGTGTCCAACATGAACGCTCCCGCCTGTTACAACGTTTTCATCGGACTCATCCGGGCAAGCCCGGTGGATTGGAGTTTAGAAGGGGGCATGCTGTCATGAATCGGCAATTCTGACCCTTTTGGTCAGCCTGGTCCCTCAGTCAATGACTACTTCACACCAAGCCTTCATAACATGGCCGACGCCACTGTGCGGTCTAGTCTTTCTGATTCACTGTCATGCTTCCTTAAAAGTAGACACGCCCCCGCGGCTCGGCGCATCTCAACGCTATGCTTGTCTGTACTCCTCGTCCCGGCAAGTTATGTACCCTTTTTCTCTATCCTTGCTATTGCCTTTGTGTCCAGCAAAGTACTGTTATCCTACCTCCTTCCTAGTATCCCTTCCTGAGCGGTCCCGCTTCCTCCGCCTTTCGGAGCTGCGCGTGTCACTTTACTGTCATTACCGATAAGGTCCTCTCTTGTCCCAGACCCTTCCCAGATCTGTCCTGGAACTCTGAACGTTCTCTGACTCCTCAGAGCTTCCGCAGGCTGGATCCTCGGACTTCAGCGTTCGTTACCTGCCAGCAGACTGGATTCAGCCAAAACAAGACTATACCTCTACAAGACCCGCTCTTCCAAGAAAAAGAAGCCTGTGAACACAAGAAAAAGGACAACAAGTATCAAACAGGTGAGTCACGAATCGAAGACTCGGATTCTGACACCTGCGGTGACATTTTCAAAACAGAAAGGTGATGTCTGGAAGGTTTTGAATTAACCCTAACCTCTGGAAACATTCGGGGAAACTGTCCAGACTACTGCGTTGCTACTGTAGAAGGGACGTGGCCAATACGTTTGGACCATACTGCTCCGATTGGTTGCAGGACCAAGACTGATCTGAATATGCTAGTCCCATTCTGCGATGGAAGAGACAGGGTAATGAACAGTGGTGTGGAAGGTTTCCCAGAGTAATTTCATTGATTAAGATGAATTCATGACCTTCGAACCATCACATCTTTTGGTTATTGGTTGCCACCCTTAGTGAGGGAATGCCCAGATGTTGGTCTCTTGCTTGCCGCACAAAAGGGAACAAGCCTGCACATCACTGACAAAGTCCAACAAGGCCAAATCATGTCTGGGGTTGCTTGTGTTTCTGCGCTGAGGTGATGTGGCCTAGTAGTTCAGGCTGCACAGCTCTCATTGGTAGCAGGGCCCAGACCAATCTGCATGTGGCTAATCCCGTTTAGCAAGGGCAGAGACGGGCTGAAAAAACAATAGTGTGGAAGGTTGCTCAGAGCAATGCTATTGGCCAAGATAAATTCATGCACCACCATCCGTCACACCTTTTGATTACACTATTCAATTCACAACCGGTCAGCCTGTGGGCTGGGTTCACCACAAATACACGTTTAAATTGGTCAAAATTCGCCTGAGTGCACCTGTTATAAAATGTACACTTCAGCCAGTCTGTAGGCGTGCTCTGTCACAGTGTTGTCCTTCGATCGCTGGATCCATGAGCTCCAACAGAGGATGTGAGTGCCAGCCAGGTGAGCAGGAAAGCTCCTTGGAATTTCTGGGGAACCTGGGGTACCTCTCATTGTGGGTGTGTGACAATAGATATTGCACTCCACTTGTGGTAGTACACATGTCAATATAAAAATAGGGAGCCAGTGTCCACTTAGAAAAAAAAATACAGAGAATACACAGTGCTTCTTCCATCTCTGAAGACTGCATATGCAGCAGTAAATCGTCCTTCTATGGAAAGAGGCCATGAAGACTATTTTTAGAGTGTTCTACATTAGGCTCTACTCCTGGAGGTCACCTTTCCCCGGTACACACTTTGAACTGGGGCAAATACTAGGACATGTGCCTTTTAGCGTTAGAAACACCCGTGTTCAAATGTGGCAACAAAAACGAATTTGAAAATAATATATTTCCTAGTGCATTCAATATGACAGAAAAGACTTTGAGGGACTTATTTTTAGTAGCAAATTGAATGTTTGGCAGAGTCACAGTGTTGATTGATCGGGTTTGCGCCATCCCATTTCTTACAGTAGCGGAGGCAGCTTTTGGTGCCAGGGGGAGAGGATAATAGGGTACCAGCAGGAGGCTGGAGGGTGCAATAGGCACCAGAGGCAACACAGGGGGCAGCTCCCCTCCTTGCCCTGACCCTGGTTCTGCCACTGATCTCTTACCGTTGTGACAAAGAACCAGTGTGAGCCTTAAGGTAAGCCTGGCTTGTTACACATTTGTGAGAGCCCAGACATTTCGGAACCGGTGGTTGTCTCAAGTATATCCCATTACAGTAGTCAAGTGACCCCATAATGGAAGACGTGACAGCCTGCACCCTGTAATCAGAGGGAAGAAAGCAAAGGTTCTTCCTGATGAGTTTTAAGTTACCCAAACCGGCGTTGCATACTGAGGTAACACGTGCATCTCTAGAGCCCGAAGACAAGTGCTTCATCCCTAGGCTCTTTACTTAGAGTAGGGCACAGCCCAAGGAATAGGGCCATCATTCTGCACTCCAGTTGGTGTTAGGACTGGAGGAGCCAATCACCAAGATCTTGGTTTTCTCCCCTATCAGTTTAAACCAGTTTTCCGCCATCAAGTCCTCAATTGCTGAAAGACAAGTTTTCAGTTTACCTGGAGCCTTCAGAACCAGTGATTCAAGGTGGAACACTAGTTGCGTGTCATCCGCATAAGTGTACACATTCTCCCCATGTTGAGAAATAAGATCTGCCAAGGTCAGAGATATAAATTAAAATGAATCAGGGAAAGCGAAGAACCCCGGGGGACACCAAAAGAAAGAGTGGTTGAAGTAGAATTATAAGACCATAGTGATACTGATTGCAAATGATCTGATAAAAATGAAGAAAAACAGGCAAGTGGAATTTCAGAGTTGCCGGCCTGCTCCAATCGCTGCAAGAGAATTGCATAGTCAACTGTATGAAAGGCCGCAGAGAGGTCAATGAGAATCAACACCCCGACCTCTCTGCAGTCCAGAAGCAGGGCAGAGTTGTCTAACAGCGAGACCATGACTGATTCGAAACTCGAAACTGAGATGTAATAATCACCTCCATATGGACTGGAAGGAGAGATATAGGATGATAGTTGACTGTTGGAGATGGATCTGAGTGAGTCTTCTTTAAAAGAGGAGTGACAAGTGCATGTTTCAGCGAACAGGGAATAGTGCAAGGTTAAAGAGAGTGTTGAAGAGAAGCAATGAACAGAGGTATTTTTGTTTGGGGAAGCACCTAAAGAATGTGAAGAGGAATTGGGTCAATGGGGGAAGCTGACTTCCGTTTATGAAATGCAGTCACAATGTGTCATCAGTAACTGGTTCAAATTGAACAGTTTTGTTGCATAGGGCTGGTCCATATGGGAGAACTAACCCTTAATGGGACCTTCGGACAGTTCCGAGAGTCAGTGGCAATAGATTGTCGAAGGTTACCTATTTTCTCTGAAAAGAATGCACTAATTGCATCACATTGAATTTGAGACCCAGAGGAACTGTTTCCTGATGGGGGTGGTTCAGATTGTCATTTTCTCAACTCTAAAGAGCTCTCTTGAAGAGCGCGCTGCAGAAGTGATACGCTTAGCAAAGAAAAATGACTTTGCTTCTTTAATCGCACAATGATACGCGTTCACTGCCTGCTTACATGCTGATTTAGCTTCAGGCCAGCAGAATCGGATTGAACCATGGTGCAGAGGTCTTTGAGCGACATAGTCGCGTCTCCATTGGAGCTAGGCTGTCAGCTACCTCAGTGACAGCATTAATTAAAGCTGTGCCGGGGTCCTGTCCCTCTGTTACAATAAACGGATTTCTGGTGTCCAGCAGACAATCTGCCACAACAGAAAGGTGAACCCTGCCCCAAACGCGGCATGTTTTTGGTAATTTAGGAAGGGTATGCACCCTTGGTGAAGCAAAAGGCGCATAATTACTCACAGATAAATTTATTTATTTATTTTGCATTTTTAAAGCGCTCACACAGCCCGTGGGCATCGAGGCGCTGTTACAGGAATTGTTCGTTCTTTTTTTTTGTTTTTATCTTAGTTGCTTATTTATAACACGCTTAAACACCCAGAGGTTTCTAAGCCCGGACCCGGGAATCGAACCTGTGTTGCTTCGTGTCATCTTGCTTCCAAGGCGCGCACGTTGCCGCTAAGATAAATGATGGCAAGAAACCCTGTTTGCACTGGGAATACGTCGAAATGTTTCTTAAGAAAGCAGTTTCTGCCCTAGAAGCGCTCACTGCAGGACATAGAGCCGGAATGCTACCCCTTCTAGTTAAGAACGATGGGGTAACTGGGTGTCTAAAGCAAGCTGTTACAAGTGTGGAAAGGAAGGGTGCAGCACCTAGGATAGATAAAGCAATATTCCGGTCTAATAAGCAGGCAATCAATCCTACAATTATGGGCAAAAAGAGAGATATACTAGAGGCTTAAGTCCCAAATACTTCCTTAGAACAGGATTGTCCATCCGTCACAAAGGGAAAACAGAAATGGGAAAAAGAGTAAAGATCCAGGGTATGTGGACCAAACATATACAGGTTTTGTCTTTACGGTTAGCTCATTGCATAGACTTTTACAACGCTACTTCCAATGAACAATGAATTTATAATAGCTTATTACTGTTTAAAAGAGTGAGGAAAATCTAATAAAACTGAAATAGGGGTTGGGCAACTGGATTACACATTCATTTTCGCAGATATTTTAATGCAAACTTGGGCATAGGAGATGCAGATTTGAGTGAGATCCGGAGGAGGAGGCATATGACATTAATGCAATTAACGATAGAGCAAACAGTCATTGTTTCGCTTCCTGCTCAGACTTCTAGAGCTTGGACTGCCACAGGTCAATGGACGCGTTTAGGTGGATAGGCTAGACACCTATAACTTTAATAATAGCGGAAGTAGAAATATCATCATCTTTATGCTATTTCCGATAGTTCCCTGTGGAAAAATCCTAGATTTTGAGATCCTGGATGATTCTGAAAGTGACCACAATCCATTAACTTTATCTGTAGTACCAGATCAGTTCAGACAGACCATAACTCCTCAAAAATGCAATGATGATATTAGTCCATTAGTAGATAGGAGACATATTAAATGGAATGTCAGTATCCAAGTTGCCCCAGATAAAAGGAAATTTACAAAAGGGAGTGAGCAAATTAAGGAATGTAAAAATAGGGTTGTGTGTGATCAGGAGAGATTAGCATCTTCTGTATATTTCTAACAAAATGATACCTCGTGCTTAACGAGAATCATCAAAAGGGACCATAAACCAACAAATAAATCTTGTGGTTTGAGGTATCCTGCAAATGTGCTATGAGCTGTTAAAGGGCTTAGAGATGTTCCTTGTTATAGTTTCGGAATAAGAACAGCCAGAGAAACCAATAAACCATCTCTTGATATGAGGAAACGTGAAATTAAAGGTGTGGCACAGTGCACTCTGGCAAAATATGTCTTGCTGGAGCACCATTCCATGCCCCAGACACAGGGGCCAGCACATGACTCACCCAGGGGCTGGCACATGTCTCGCCCAGGTCCTGTGCCTTAACAAGCAGACTGTTTTCAGATGACTCAGCACAGAGTGCCACTTAGTGTTCTGAAAGCAGTCTGCTCATGAAAGCTCAGTTTATGCCAGGTATTACTCCACTGTGGGCTGCTCTTTTCTGGGGCCCAGAGGCTCACACAGAAATCTACCAAGCAGATCTGAAGCTGCATTATTGCACAGAGGGGCAACCCGTTCTTCAACAAGCTTTCAGAAGTCTCTGCACTGCAACCTGCCAAAGCCCCACAGTGATTCAGCTGTCCAAACTGATATATATGTCCTGCAATTTAAAGACAGTTCTTCATTAGGGTGAATATTGTGACCAATGAAAACAGAAGAGTTCATTATTCACCTAAAAGAGCTTCTTACTGAATCAATATAAGACATATTTAACATTTAAAACTGTGGGCATTATGATGTTCCTATAATGCTCTTTGCTTTTATGCAAATCGCTAGGATCAGCTTCGATGAAGAGATGCTGTATTCCGCAACCCGGGGCCACTCCACCTGGCGCCGCCCCACCTTCCCACAGCCCCGCACCTCCAAAGATGTGACAGTTCCCCTAAAAAGATTTTGCATTTTCAGCAGTGGTGAGGCATGGCCAAAGACGCACATTTGTTTTCAGAAACTGTGGCTAAACATTCACCCTTCAGGGATGATAATAATTCAGTTTTAATTTAGTTTGGGATAAAAAAAAGTGCAGTAATAAATAATGCATTGCCATTTGTGAAACTAGGAATATGATCTAGCTACAACCATGTTTGTACATTACCACCAGACAATAATCATATCTAAACGCTCCAGAAGTTTGCTCTGCCGTAATGCAATCTATATATCACTATAAACACAATTAAATAAAAATAAACAATTGTAATGTTGGAAGTCTGGCGCCATCAAGAGTAAAGGTGTGAAAATGCATGTTATTGCAGACAATGTGCCATCTTTGATGTGCACAGTAAAATGACCTCCGGGGATAGGGCACATAGTTTGTGGGCAGCACATCTCATCATGTGGACTAAAACAATGTTTTCAGAATCAGCTCCCATCTCCTTGTCTTTCCAATGTTGCACAATCTGTTATTGGTTCCATTGTATGCTGTACTGATATTCCAGATGATAATCCAAGAGTATATATCGATCTATCTATCCAGCCATCTACGTATCTATTCATATTTTCTCCCATAATGTTCAGTTATTGGATGTACTTGTATCCATCACTGCATGCATGCCTCTTTGCTCGCTCCATCCATTCAGTATAAGAATCTGATTGTGCTTTCTTCCAGTATCTTTCAATTGTTAAATGGGCCAGATCTAAAAACAGACATTTTCCTTGTATTGTTAAAGGGTTCTTATGCCTACTATTTACTATTTACGGCACTTTTGAAAAAAAAAACCTTGGTCAACCAACTAGGTATGAGTTGGCAAAAAGCAAATATTTAGAGCTAATTAATGTCTTTTTACAACAGTAGAAAGAGCTGTTTAAAATGTGTGAGCTGTGACACAGGGCACATACGATATAAGAAAAAATATTGATTTTTTTCTTTCTTTTCCGTGGGGGCTGCCTCTGTGACCCCCTAGCCATTTGAAATTACAGTCCACGCAGCTTTTGATGACTACCCATCTCACGCTATTTGGAGTCATCCTCCTTCCGCCACGTTCCTATAACAACCAAGTAAGGTGAGACTAAGTATCGCAGCATGACATCCTGACCCACTCCTGCAAGAACTGCTTCTTCCTTTCCATGCTAAGGTTAACTCCGGAATATCCCTTCCCACTTAAATTTTATGGTAGTGCAGCCCCTCCTAAAGATATGTATAAACATGAAAATATACAGCCCCAGAAATCAGGCGTTGTACACCTCTGAGCTGAAACATGCCATAGACACATGACTACATGGTACCTCCATGAAGATTTGACAGCCGGCCATGACAACAACTGAAGGGTTCTGGCAGCTGATACTGTTTGCATCATTGTTTTAGGTTTAGGATTTTGTTGCCCTATTCTCCCTTGTGGAAATGTGATCCTCACTTGGGATTCAGGAGAAACAAAACTATGGCCGACAGACCTCGCAAAGGTATCAGCAGTCTATACCTGCATACCCTTCCAATTATTCACATTCTAATCCTGACCGTTATCAGGACCATCTCTTTTGATTGGATAAAAATGTGTTTTTTATTTACTAAACACATTAGTTGGATTGTAAATCCTTCATTGGAAGTGTGGGCCAACTATGTCAGTGTTTGTGGGCATAGAGGGCATTCTGTGACCTTGCTATTGGCCTGAATCCCATTTATTGGTGACTCCTGAATGGTTGAACCTAGGGATGTCTGTTTTTCACCTTTGACACCACCTTTCCCTGTAATTAATCATGCTCATTGGGCATATGTAGTTTTTGGAACCAACTCTGTCTGGTTATCCCTTTTCAATCACTCAGATATTGTTTTACGCAATATCTTGAACCGCCCTACAATGCTCATGAAAGCTATGCCAGACTGCTAGAATACCTCTACTAATAGACGAGCAAGAACAGTTGGAGTCATTTTTATCTATGTCAGCAACAATACCCAGACTTTTCCATAGAGTCTGCAGAACATTCCTGGCAATCAAACAATCAATAATAAATGATACATGTTCAACAGAATTTCACTAACATCCTTCCCAGAAACACACCAGAGATGTAGCAATTTAAATCTTGGTTGAAAAGTTAAGTCACATTTACTTCTCTTCTCAATGAAAATGCACACCATAGTTTGGCATGTTTGATCAGAGGAGTGAGATAAAGCAAATGGACAATCAGAAAGGGACAGACACGTTAGGGGAAAGGGAGGGTTTGGGTGAGTCTGGGGGGGATTAGCAAGAGGAAATTGAGTAGGCTGCATCTGTGGAGGTTATTCAAGAAGGACAGCACATTAAACTCGTCAGTGAGGTATATCAGTAGGTTAATGAACCTACTGCAGTATCTGCAACCTACAGTTCACAGATTTGAACCTGAGTATTAAGAACTCAGCCTTTCATACTGCTGAAGTTGATCACGTTAATAAAGAAGAAGTGGGGAATTGAACAAATGCATGTCAGTCCAGATCAGTAACATGTCAGGCATGCCTGGGTCTTATTTTCATCATGCAGAGGTTGACATATTCACTATTAATGAGGTTTATAATATTACAATATGGGAAATTCATAACAGGTATTGCCCCCTGACACCCCTAAAGGGAAGGGGAAGAGTCAGTCATGCATTAAGGGTGAATGCATTTCATCCTGTTCAGTTTGCTTCCAAAAGGAAAATTAAGGTTATTTTGTTAATAATAGGGAGGGTCCTGTAAGAGGATTCAATTCAACACTACAGCTAAGTCAACGCCTAGTCTATAATACTGAATGAAAACCCTTATTGATATATCTTTAGGTCCAGTTCATGCGTTCTGGATGACTACCCCTATATAACACCCCTCTCTTGGAATCCCCCTGACCCCACTGAGCCAAGAAGTAGTTCTGTTTTGCAAGTTTAAAAGGTTTATTTGATAATTTAAAATAGATATATCACACTTTATAATAAATTAATACTTGAATATCACCCTTAATCTGATATGTTAAAGATTAACAATGGAGAATCGGGCACTAGCACACTTCTTTATAATCACTAATGAGTTGACATGAAATGGATAAGATAGCACACTGGTAAATAGGAACAAAATTATAATGTGGTAGAAAATGCTTTATAGGGTTCAAATGGATGTAATGTTGAATGAAAATGCAATACAGAAAATACTCAATATGATTTCAACAAACAAGGTAATCACTTTTCTCTGGCAATCCCCTCCCCCCCTTGATGCAATGCAAGGAAATGGAAGGAAGCACACAGTTCTCAGAAATGCAATCAATGTAATCAGTTCAATCCAGCAAGCTTAGACAACAGAAAACAGGTAGGAGTTTTGAAATCACAGGCCCAAATTGCTTTGATATGTGCTGGCAATGAATGAGAAATATGCTGGAAACGCTTTTAATTCCCTTTCAGAGGTTCAGGGTGAGTGGTATCTAGTTAATATTAGTCCAGGCTCACACTAGCAATGATGCAGGGATAGTTAGCAGGTTAAACGAATTTCTGACAAATGGAAAGCAAACAGCAACAGTTTTTACATGTGAAGAAATTGCAAATCGCGGTAAAATTCGCGGATGCGTGTTCCGCGATTGCGGTAAAACTATAAGGGGTAGGAATGCGGTTCTTGGTGCGATTCAAAGCTAAGATTCTAAGCTTTCAAATAAAAGTTATTGCAAGTCTCTAGCCCAAACGGTCGCGGAGATATGATATGATATGATATGATAAAGGTCGTTTTTGGGTTTGCAAATTTCAAAAGCTCAAAATGACAAGTGCAGCTTGCAACTAGCAAATCACAGGTGACAGCTTTACAAGTGACAGGTGACAGTTAGGAGACAGTTCTACTTAGATTAAATAGATTGAATTATATTATTTTAACTAAGAGATTGGTTCTGCACAGTTTTCTAGGTACTCACACTATATTCTTGAGTGAAATGGGCCTCGCCATGGATCTGGTCAGGGTTTTAAACTGGACTCTGGTCTGGTCTGGTCTGGCCTCTGCACTTCACAGTGATCTGGGTCAGCTCTCTCTGCTGGTCTGGGTCTCTCTGGGTACAGCACTGCTTTCTCTCTGGTCTGGTCTCTTAGTACAGCACTGCTTTCTCTCTGGTCTGGATAGATTGAAGTCTCTAGTTTGGCTTTCTGTAGGTTGATGAAGGTAAGTATGGATTTTTCCGGCAGAGCGTCCCGCTGCAAATGGATTTGGAAAGTCCCTATCTGTCCTGTCTGTCTGCTTTTATGTGTTTAGAATGTGGGTGTGTTCTAGCATCACTGACCCTACCTCTCTCTCAGCTTCTAATTGGTCAAACTTTCATTCGTCCCCTGATTGGCGAACTAAGTTGTGTCAGAGTGATGTCAGCCATTTATGATCTCTTGAAGAACCTCCCTTATCATCTGTGCACCCAAATCTATATATGATCAAAATACATACTTCAGAGTTACACAGTTGCTTGAAATTACATATCCATGGTGTGGCTGAATTTAGCCATGTCTCTGTCCAAATCTGCTCATTCTAGGAGCTTGCATTCAAAAATGGCAACTTCTAGCACTTTTTAATGTGCTAAACAACATTGGATCTTCATTAAATTTTATACAACTGTTCCTCACATATCTACCCACATACCAATGCATTTTCGTTTGTCTAGCTGAAACAGGGAGTCTGTAATATTAATAAACAATGGGGTTTTGCCCCAGAACATCACACAAATTCGAGTTTGGCCTTGAATTAAAGGTACATTTTTTAAATTAAAGCTCTCAAAGTTATACATTTCTGTCATTTGATTACAAAGAGTTATCAGTGTTTTTGTAAAATATATATTTTACTTCCAATTCAGTCCTCAGAGTGTTGAGGTCCGCCTCCAAGACTTGGGTGGGTCAGTCCTCTGGGCAGGCAGGGCTTTGTTGACATTAAACAGACAAAATTAACATATTCCTTTCAGAGGAAAGGGTCCTTTGTGTGGTCTCTGGGAAGCTCCCAGCCAGTCTGCCTTCTATCAATCAAGAGGTCATGTGAGATTCTAACTCCTGGTGTGAAGCTCTTGAGGTGATAGGGTTTCCCAGGCTTCAGGCCTCTGGGAACAGCATGTGGCTAATTTTTAATTAAAATGCAGCCTTTGAAGTCAGCTGAGTCAAATCCCTTTGTCAGCAACTGCACTCAATTCTCCTGTCAGAGTTTAGACCGCCAGCGCCCCCTTGAGGATTTTGTTGGTACTGCATGCAATTTTGGGATTTTCTTGGATTAATGCATTCTAAACAGGAATGGTTCTTACATGGTAGTAAATCCTTGCTTAACATTGTTTTGATGGGGCTCCTTACAGTAAAATGGTTATGTGGAACCCCACAAAAGGGTTGAATCTTTAAAGTGGTCCAATGAGTCACGATTTCAGCAACTTTTTGACATCAGTAACAGTGGATTTTGTTAACAAAGACCTTTCTTTACACTGGTGGGTGGCAAGTTAGGTAACCATTTTGGTGTGCGCACAACTGCGCAGCTCTCCTGGATTCTGGGATGAAATGATGGGCGGCGACAGCGCATCCCCATCTTTACCCACTCCAACGATTTATTTTTGTTCTGGGGCAAAATGATGGGCAGCGACAGCTTAATCCCCACATTCACCCCGTCTAATGATTCCACATGGGTCAAAACCCTCCACAAACCCCCCCGCCCGACTGCGCTTTGACTTGAGTCGAGGGGGAGTCGGTTGCAAGGGAGGTTTTGAACCCTGGCGCTGGTATGTCCACATTATCTTCTTCCAATTCTGTAGATGGCACAGTTCAGCATCTTCCTCTCCATCCGGTCAGATCGATCAGTTCTCCTCGCCGGTCCTGATGGGAAGATTGGGCGGTACCCCGGGCCCGTTGCGTCTCTGCTCCCAGTCTCCGGATCGTCCTCCTTGGCCCGTCTCCAGGTCTTCTTTCTCCTAGGACGACAAAGGAAGAGCGGCAATACCTACTCATAGACGTTTTTCCACCACTGTTGAGATAGTGGGGCAGCATATGCATTTCATCATCACGAAACATTACATTCTTATTTTGATAAAAAACAGTATAACTAAGAGACAGTTTCATGCAAATCACAATATTTTAGAGACTAGATATGGTATGTTTTATGATTGGAACTGAATTAGTCTGAGACAGTACCCGCTAGGATTCCAGAGGATTCCTCCAGTTGTTGCAGAGTGTGCCTGGGATGGCAACATTTCAACTGGTTTATGTGGACCCACTTGTCTTCCCCCTCTGCCGAAGGACCTTTGGGGATGTGGATTTTGTAGGCCACAGGGGAGATCTTATCGACGATCTCAAAGGGTCCTTTCCATGTAGGCAAAAATTTGCGCTGCTTGGCCTGGTTCCTTTGGAAGTTGTATAGATAGACCCGGTCCCCCACCTGATATTCCTTCCTGGAAGTTTTCAGGTCATAGTGGGTCTTCATGCTATCAGCTGATCTTTCTAGATTCCGCTGAGCATAAGCAAAAGCATGTTGGAGGTGTTTCCTTAAATTCTCTACATACTCATGAGTAGTGGAGGCATTTATCAGTGTCTGCTCTTGGGTCCTGTAGAGCAAATGCTGAGGAAGCACCATCTTGCGCCCAGTCATCAACTCAAATGGTGACATTTTGGTTGCAGATGAAGGGGTAGATCTGATAGCCATTAGGACCAGAGGTAATCGGATATCCCAACTTGGCCCAGAATCTGCCACAAACTTCTTTAATATGCTCACAATTGTCCGGTTATATCTCTCTACTTCCCCAGAAGAAGCTGGCCGATAAGCAATATGCAGCTTTCTCTTGACCCCCAGTATCTCCCACATCTTTGTCATTACTTCACTGGTGAAGTGGATACCTCTGTCTGACTCAATCCTTTGAGGTAGACCAAAACGGGAAAAGATGTGGTTAATCATCAAGGCAGCTGCAGTTTCTGCCTTGCAGTTTGGGGCTGGGAGACATTCCACCCACTTGGTAAACAAGCATGTCACAGTCAACATGTACTTATTCCCCCTAGCCGAGCGAATCACAGGGCCTACAAAGTCGATTTGTAAATCTGACCATGGGAGTGTCATTCCCCTCTTTTGTAAAGGCGCCCGGTGTGAGGGATGTCGGCTGAAATTGTGCACACACAAGACAACCCTTCAAATATTGGTTGAGGTCCTGGCCCATGTGTGGCCAGTATGCAACCTCTCTTAAGATTTCCAGTGTTGTGTGAAACCCCCTATGACCGGCGGTGGCCGCATCATGGGCGTGACTTAACATCAGGCTTCGGAATGAGGTAGGAACCACCCACTGATCGTGGCCAGCTTTGGATTTCCTTACCAACAAACCGTCTTGGATCCGGAACATTTTTGGACATTTCATCAACACTCTTAGGTCCTCTTTCCCAATGTAATCGGTATCCGTCAGGGGAAAGTTCTCAGGGTCCTCAAGGTGCTGGTAAAATTGACCAATAATTGGATCCCCCTTCTGAGCAGTAATCAAATCCGCATCAGGGGTCTCCTTACTCCATTGTGCAATTGAAAGGTCGTTGTGAGCATTTGTCTGGGACCTAGTGATAGCAGTGACCTGGATTTCCCCCAATAGGGACTCAATCTCAATTAGATCCCCTTGGATGGCCCCGGTTTTGGCCAGCTGGTCAGCTAAGTCATTTCCAGTTTTGTCTGGTCCCTCTACTTTGGAATGACCCTTGATCTTTTTCCAGTGGATGGTCATCCCATTCGATGTGACCAGATCATCAATGTTTTGGATCAACTTCCCATGTTTCAAGGGTTTGTTGTTAGCACATAACATGCCTCTGGTTTTCCAATTAACCAGGTGCTCCACGAACCCGTTCCGTACATAATCCGAATCTGTGATTATGACCAGTTCGTGGAGTTGATGCTGGACAGCAGTGAGGATGGCCTGATGCACAGCCATCAATTCTGCCACCTGACTACTTCGGGGACCAATTTTGTATCCAGCGGAGGGTTCTGGGGACTCATTCACCCATGCATTCCCTACGCCGGCCACCAGTTCTTTCTCCCCGTCGTTGTCAACATGGTAAGAGCATCCATCCACATAGACAGTGGGCATTCCCTCACACTTGTCTTCTTCAAAGACTTTGTGTGGGGAATTAAGGTATGCCTCCGTGTTGTCCTTTATTTTTAGACTCTCGTCCTCGAGACAGTTTTCTCTGGCACAATCATGCAAGTCAGCCAGACCTTGCGCGAGGGGACTCTTCTTGTTTTGGCCATATCTGACCTCCACAGGAAAGCCTTGCATTGACAGAATCCAGGAAGTAATTCGGGAATTACTCACATTTCCGGCCCGGATTCTGTCACTTTGGAGATATTGCAGAGGCTGGTGTGGAGTCTCCACTATGATGTGTTCCCCCTGGATAAACGGGCGGTAATTCTTCAATGCCCACACCGTTGCCAGGAGTGCCTTCTCACAATCGTTGAATTTTTCCTCCACAGAGGATAAAGTTTTGCTCGCATAGGAGATTACTTTATTGACCTTGTCATGCTTTTGATATAATACTGCCGTCAAGCACGTATTAGAGAACCCTGTCTCCAGGAAGAACTCCTTGTTTCTGACCGGGTAAGCTAGGCAAGGCGCTTGTGAGAGGCTTCTTTTGAGTTGTTTTACTGCCTCGGCTTGTTCTGGACCCCATTCCCACTTGACCCCCCCCTTTAGGAGATGAATCAGGGGTCGGGTGATCTCTGCGTAGCCCTCAATGAACTTTCTGCTGTAATTAGTCAGTCCAAGGAGGCTCCTTAGTTCCCGCAGAGTTGTGGGGTCTTTCAGTTTCTGAAGTGCTTCCACTTTCTTTTCCTGGGGACAGAGGCCCTGAGGAGTAATCTCATGCCCCAAGAAGTTAACACGGGTTTTACACCACTGTGCTTTCTGAAAGGAAAGTTTTGCTCCGGCGGCCCTCAACTGGGTCAGAACATAACGGATCTCCGCTATGTGTTCCTCCACAGATGAACTTTTGATGAGGACATCATCTACATAAGCCAGGTTACCCCTTGCACCCAAGTCGGGCATGGCCTTGTGTAGAAAAATGTTGAATTCATTGCCGGAGTTGAGGTATCCGAAGGGAGTCCGGGTCCATGTGTACTGCTGGCCCCCAAAGGTAAAAGCCAGTTTGTATTGGTCCTCCCTACTGACAGGCACAGTCCAGTATCCATTGGTCAGGTCTATTGCAGTGAATACCTGTGACCCCTGGATCTGGGCCAGCCCTTGGTCAATGTAGGGCAGTGGCCATCGGGAAGTATGGACCCGTTTGTTGAGCTCCCTGAGGTCGGCGCAGAGTCTCCACTGGCCGTTTGGCTTCAATATTCCCAGCACCGGATTATTGAAGGTGCTGTGGACTGGACGGATTATTCCCCGGGACTCAAGGTTCTTAATTATTTCAGTAAGGGACTCCATTGATGCGAGAGGCAAGCGATATTGCTTCACAAACACAGGAGTCATGCCAGGGTCCGTGGGGATTGTTGTTGTGTGGATGTCAGTGCGACCACAGTCATATGAGTCTACCGCAAAGAGATCTTGGAAATCCAAGAAAACTTGTTTCAACTTTTGCCTTTGTTCCAGAGTCACACAGGCATCAGCTAGGTTGACTCTCTCTTCCACCATCTGCCTGAAGCCTGGAAAGACTTCTGGTTTGGCTATCTCCGCGGCCTCCTCCAGCTGGGTGGAGAAGTCCATGGTCAGAGTGCTGATTTGGACTGGAGGCTTCAGGTGGGAAAGGCAGCCCTCATGGACCTGGAAAATCACCTCATCCCTCCTGAAATCACAAGTCACATCTTCCTTACCATAGGGGCAGGAAGTGTACACCAGGAAGTTCCCCCCATGCCGGGTAAAAATCCTGTCTGGTGTTGTATTGTCATCACTGTCACTGTCAAAACAGTCCTTGGGGATTGGTCCTAACAGTTCATTTACTAAGTCGATGGAAAAATGTCGGTCATCGACCGCCATTCCAATAATGGTGCCTGCGGCTAGAGTAATACTCTTTAAGTCGCTGTTATCCACCTCTATTAGAATGGTGTCATGTTCTATGTTGACTAATGGAGTTGGTTTGACCCCTAACCCTTGCAGTTGGAGAGAAGCATTTAGATGTATGTAAGCATCAGGGTTTTTCAACTCTTGTCCCCTTTTAACTTTCACTTCCAGGGAGAATTGTCGGGTCCTTTCTGGGATGGTGACTTCCTCTTTAACCTGAATTTCAACTGCATAAGGTAGCAATTGAGCTGACCTAAATGCTTTTTCTGGATCATCAAAGCCCATGGGATTATCCGCTAATCGGGACCAAGCTTTGAAGTTTATTAGGTCCAAACTAATGGCAAAGCGATTGAGAATGTCACTGCCTAAGTAAAAGGCGGCAGGGACGTCTCGCACGACCCAACAATTGTGGACTATGCTCTTGTTGCCAATGGAGATTTTGAGCATACACCTGCTTGGCAGGAGATGTTTGGAATTAGGTGCTTCCAGGTCCATTTCCCATTTGTCTATCAGTTTGAAGGTGGGAATGGCTGGATCTTTTGGGAGTTGGCGAAACATGGCTTCGCTGATGAAGCTCTTACCGTTGTTCACACACACTCGAGCGAGAACAGAGTCCTTCCCATCATTTAACTGAACAGGGATGAACAACTGCTCTCCAATTTGCTGAATATCAGCCAGGCTTTGAGCTGATTTCACATCTTTCTGGACTATAGGAGTGGGAGTTTCTGATTGTGGATTAGTATAGAATCTCAGAGTGTTTCCTTCCAGCGTGGAGTACCACTTTAGACTGGAAGGAAGGTTGATTTTCAGAAATAGAGAGGACCCCCCATCACCAGTCTGTTGTCCTACTGCTATTACTGTCACGTCTGGAATTTGGTTGTTCTGGAAGTGAAATTCTACTTGGTCAGATTTTTGTTCAACCATGTGGCATGTGCCGTTTAAACTAACATGGTTGACACTCTGTTTTAATTTTATTGGTCGGCTAGTCTGGGTCCAGAGGACCTTGTTTACGCAATCTATTAGGGGTGACAACCTTCTCAGGAGGTCATTCCCTAGTAAACAAGGGGTGCCCTCTGGGGTCACAACTATGACCGGGTGTTTCAACTTGTGTCGCCCGATCTTAATGTCCAAGTCTGCCGTCCCCTCGACGGGAATTTCCTTCCCGTCAAAGTTCTGCAGTTGTCCAGGAAGAGAGGTGAGAGGAATTTGGTAATTCTCTCCCCTTCCTGCATTCAGTTCATCAAAGGCCCTTCTGGACAGAAGGGTAGCTTGAGATCCAGTGTCCACCAGTGCCGAGATTGTACCCTGCCCCTGTACTTGTACCGGGGCATAATATCTTCCCTCCTTCTCCTCAAGGGGGCACAGATAATGTACATTTTTGGACAGCTGGTGGGCTAACTTTCTGGTTTTGGACATCGCTAGCGAAGGGATTTGGGCAGAATTCTGTGGAGAGTCTTGGGAATCTGAAAGAAAAATTTGGCAACTGGAGATCAGAGCCATTGTGGGTTCCCCTGGTTCCGGTTCTGGGCCGCCCCCCCCTTTTTGGAGGCAGTCCCCAGTGTGGGTTTGAACCAGGGGATTTTCTTGCTGTTGGTTCTGGGATGAGATGGTGGGCGGCGGTAGCTCAGTCTCCACATCTCCCCAGTCTGGATTTGCATCCCTAGGGACCCATTTTTCTTTGGGAGGAGTTCCCCCCTCTCTGAAGGAGAAGATCCTTTTCCCAGGATCCTCTGAGGATCCCTCTCCCTCAAATTGGAAGATCTGTACCTCCTCCTCAAACTGAGTCTGTTTGGGTCTTTTGTTTCTCCTACCCCCCCTCTGCTCCTTAGGAGGCAGACTTTCAGGGGCAAGAGATTTTGTTTCCGGTTCCTGGGTTTCCAGGGGCTGTTTACAAGTGAGGAAGGAGGCTTCCTCCAAGGCTTTACACCCCCCTTCCCCTTGTGCCTCCTCCCTGGGAACCGGTGAGTTATCGGGGTGCTGCCCCCGTCATTGTTCTGGAGCACCAGGTCCAGAGTTGGGTGCGTTCTGCGCCGGCATGCTGATCTGAGGGTTCTGCTGCGCCCTCAGTATATGACCCATATCCCGCGCCATGTTTTGAACCTGGCGCTCTAACTGGGAAACCCGCTCAGGCTGATACGGGGCCCTGTTTTCTCCCCTGGGCTGATCCCGGGAAGGGTAGCTGTCCCTCCTCTGGTAATACCCCGGGTTGGGAAGATTTGGGTACCCCTCCACCCTTGGCCTCCCCTCTCCCGGATTCAGTGGTCTGGGCTCAGGGAATTGGGGAAAGAAGGATGGATGGTTTTGGGGCTGAAAGTCGGGAGGATATCTGGGGAAAAAGTTCTGCCCAGGGTTTGGTAAATTTCTGCCCTCCTGTGGGAAGTTTGGAGGGAAGTTCCCTGGGTTAGGTGCTTGGCTGGATCCCCCCCCTTGGGCTGGAGGAGTCCACACATAACCCAGGATGGGTCTGTTACCTTTGTAGCGAGGACTTACATAGTCAGGAGAGCGAGGGACCCCATTTGTGGGGCTGCCTCCCTGGCTCCCTGTCTGTGACTGGCCCGAGGACCTTCTGGGCCTAGCATTATTAGGTGCAGGTAGGTTTTTAGGCCCCCCCATCTCCAGATCCAAAACGGGGGTGACCTTTACCTCTGCCACCTTGACAGCAGCAGGGGTGCTGTTGGCTTTGGGGTTTTTCTGGGCATTGCTTTTATTTTCTATGGGCTTCTGCACCTCATAGATCCGGGTAGCCTGTTCAATGACCCAGTCTAAAGATCTTTTCTCATGAAAATCTCTCACGAGCTGGGTCATTATATATTTGGGCAAGGCATGGAAAAATGTATTGACAAACTCTCTACTATCTGTGCGCACCCTTCTGGTGGTTTGCGCAAAAGCACGCTTTAACTCCTGCACAAATTCTTGTGGGGCCTGATCCTCCCCACATTGCAAATTGTAGGCTGCCTTGCGAGCCTCTTGAGGATTTCTGTGAACAGAAAAATGTTTCAGGATGGCCGCCTTATAGGTGGACCATCTTAAATGATTTTGGTCCTCCAGCCCCGCAAAGAAGCTGGAGTATTCCGGGGAGAAGGTCCACTTTACATATTGAATGCAGCTTTGGCTGTCCTTCAAATGGAAAGTCTCCATCATTTGTTCAAACAACTCTAAGTGCTCCCAAACAGAATACTTAGCGTTCTTATGGTAAGGCGTGATGACGCTCCTGATCGCCTTAATCTGCTTTAAGGGGTCCTTAAGCAAGGCCCTTTTTGCCTTATTGGCCTTTTTGGTTCGGGTAACCCTTGTCCATTCTTCCTCGGACTCAGAGGCACTGCTCCCAGAGGTTCCCGTCTGTTCTTCCAGGTTTTCCCGGATTCTGCGAGCCTGGGAATGGCTGGCAGAATGTGGGGACCTGGTCTCCTGTGTCCTGCGCAGTTCAGAGGAGTCTTCAGATTCCTCCTTGCTGCCAGGATTTGATGGGTACCCCCTCCACTGACCTAACTGGGCAGAGGTTTTCAGGATGCCCTTAATGGGCCTACTCTCCTGGGGTTCCCCATTGAACTGTACTGTACTTGGGTGCCCATACCCGGATGCCCACCCCTCCATTCCTGAGTGGTACTGGCCTATGAGCCCCATACTCTTAGCTGGATAGTAATCTGCCATCCCTGCGGCCCTGTGCTCATGTGCGCCAGGGGACATGGGGGTGGTAGAGTCCAGGGACTGGGGGAGATGAAGGCCCCTGGGGTTAGGGCTCCTGCGGTTATGGTCAGGAGTCTCTCTTTCCCAGCGGACCTCATCTCTATCCGCCCCTGCTCCCTGTTGCAATGCAAGAGCCTGCATTTGTGCTTTCAGTTCCTCTGTTAAGGCCTTACTCGACTCTATCAGTCTCTCCTGCATCGCTACCTGCTGTTGGAGCCTATCATTGTGTTGACAGAGGGCCTCATTCTCCCTCTGTGCTTCCTGGTTGGTCCTGGAGAACTGGGCCAGTCTTTGCTGCAGGAGGTTTACCTCCTGGGCAATGTCCCTATTGGCCTGCTCCTTTCTTGCTAGAGCATCTTCCACCCTTCTGGTGTGCTCTACCAAGTTCTGGTTTTCTTTTTGGAGATCACCCAGCCCCTGGTGGGCCAGGTGATTTTCTTCCATTTTTCTTTTTAAATGGCAGACTTCCTGGCCTAAGGCGTCTCTTTCCTGACTAAGAGCCTGGATTTGTGCCGCCAGGTCGTCCCTTTGCCTTTGGAAGGCACCAGCTTTCTGGCGCTCCTGATCAAACTCTGCCTGGGTATACAGGTCTTTCAGAATCAGTTTATTGCTCTCCTCCTTCACTCTATCTAGGTGGCCTTGCAGGGTGACTACCTGCTCAGCACATGCCCTATTGAAGTCTAGCTGCTGCTCCAGCTTTTTCTGGCTTTGCAGTAGGGAGTCCAAACCTTCTTGGTGTTCCTTCTGCAAGGCCAGAAATCTGGTATCCTGTTCTGACTTTTCCTTTTGCAGCACATCCATATCCTCCTTTATTTTAGTGATGTACTGTCTGGTCTCATTTTCTGACTCCTGGCTTCTGTGCAGCCTTTGCTCAGAAGAGTCCAGATCAGATTGGGCCTTCTCTAACGCCATCTGTTGCCTTTTTGCCAGATCATGGCCTTCAGCACATTTATCCTGTATGGCTCCCATGTATAAATATAAATATGCCGCTATCCTAACAATCTTGTCGTGCTCATCTTTGGCCTTAGGAGCCATATATAGTTCACTCAGGGCCACGTGTAATGGACCCTGATCTCTATATATATCTGACCCTGTTTCAGTGACCTGTTGCGTGATGGCCTGCAACCAGACTGTTTGGTCCTGGTGAGTCCATTCACCTCTCACAAATAGTTTGTGCAAGAAGTGCTCTCTGGCTATTTTCATATCTACCAAGGTCGTCATTCTAGAGATTGGTCTCTGTCCTGACTTACAGAAGTTAGTATTTTAGTTTTGCAGAACAGAACTTTTCTTGGAGTGTCCCTTTTGAGGAATGCTTCACAGCGTAATGCAGCGTGGTGATCCGACTGGATGTATGTATCCCGTCAGTTAGCACACTGTATTAAGCTGCACAAGTGGTATTCTAACCCAGAATCCCGGACGAGCCCCCACTTTGTAAGAGGATTCAATTCAACACTACAGCTAAGTCAACGCCTAGTCTATAATACTGAATGAAAACCCTTATTGATATATCTTTAGGTCCAGTTCATGCGTTCTGGATGACTACCCCTATATAACACCCCTCTCTTGGAATCCCCCTGACCCCACTGAGCCAAGAAGTAGTTCTGTTTTGCAAGTTTAAAAGGTTTATTTGATAATTTAAAATAGATATATCACACTTTATAATAAATTAATACTTGAATATCACCCTTAATCTGATATGTTAAAGATTAACAATGGAGAATCGGGCACTAGCACACTTCTTTATAATCACTAATGAGTTGACATGAAATGGATAAGATAGCACACTGGTAAATAGGAACAAAATTATAATGTGGTAGAAAATGCTTTATAGGGTTCAAATGGATGTAATGTTGAATGAAAATGCAATACAGAAAATACTCAATATGATTTCAACAAACAAGGTAATCACTTTTCTCTGGCAATCCCCTCCCCCCCTTGATGCAATGCAAGGAAATGGAAGGAAGCACACAGTTCTCAGAAATGCAATCAATGTAATCAGTTCAATCCAGCAAGCTTAGACAACAGAAAACAGGTAGGAGTTTTGAAATCACAGGCCCAAATTGCTTTGATATGTGCTGGCAATGAATGAGAAATATGCTGGAAACGCTTTTAATTCCCTTTCAGAGGTTCAGGGTGAGTGGTATCTAGTTAATATTAGTCCAGGCTCACACTAGCAATGATGCAGGGATAGTTAGCAGGTTAAACGAATTTCTGACAAATGGAAAGCAAACAGCAGCAGTTTTTACATGTGAAGAAATTGCAAATCGCGGTAAAATTCGCGGATGCGTGTTCCGCGATTGCGGTAAAACTATAAGGGGTAGGAATGCGGTTCTTGGTGCGATTCAACGCTAAGATTCTAAGCTTTCAAATAAAAGTTATTGCAAGTCTCTAGCCCAAACGGTCGCGGAGATATGAGCGATTTAATAAAGGTCGTTTTTGGGTTTGCAAATTTCAAAAGCTCAAAATGACAAGTGCAGCTTGCAACTAGCAAATCACAGGTGACAGCTTTACAAGTGACAGGTGACAGTTAGGAGACAGTTCTACTTAGATTAAATAGATTGAATTATATTATTTTAACTAAGAGATTGGTTCTGCACAGTTTTCTAGGTACTCACACTATATTCTTGAGTGAAATGGGCCTCGCCATGGATCTGGTCAGGGTTTTAAACTGGACTCTGGTCTGGTCTGGTCTGGCCTCTGCACTTCACAGTGATCTGGGTCAGCTCTCTCTGCTGGTCTGGGTCTCTCTGGGTACAGCACTGCTTTCTCTCTGGTCTGGTCTCTTAGTACAGCACTGCTTTCTCTCTGGTCTGGATAGATTGAAGTCTCTAGTTTGGCTTTCTGTAGGTTGATGAAGGTAAGTATGGATTTTTCCGGCAGAGCGTCCCGCTGCAAATGGATTTGGAAAGTCCCTATCTGTCCTGTCTGTCTGCTTTTATGTGTTTAGAATGTGGGTGTGTTCTAGCATCACTGACCCTACCTCTCTCTCAGCTTCTAATTGGTCAAACTTTCATTCGTCCCCTGATTGGCGAACTAAGTTGTGTCAGAGTGATGTCAGCCATTTATGATCTCTTGAAGAACCTCCCTTATCATCTGTGCACCCAAATCTATATATGATCAAAATACATACTTCAGAGTTACACAGTTGCTTGAAATTACATATCCATGGTGTGGCTGAATTTAGCCATGTCTCTGTCCAAATCTGCTCATTCTAGGAGCTTGCATTCAAAAATGGCAACTTCTAGCACTTTTTAATGTGCTAAACAACATTGGATCTTCATTAAATTTTATACAACTGTTCCTCACATATCTACCCACATACCAATGCATTTTCGTTTGTCTAGCTGAAACAGGGAGTCTGTAATATTAATAAACAATGGGGTTTTGCCCCAGAACATCACACAAATTCGAGTTTGGCCTTGAATTAAAGGTACATTTTTTAAATTAAAGCTCTCAAAGTTATACATTTCTGTCATTTGATTACAAAGAGTTATCAGTGTTTTTGTAAAATATATATTTTACTTCCAATTCAGTCCTCAGAGTGTTGAGGTCCGCCTCCAAGACTTGGGTGGGTCAGTCCTCTGGGCAGGCAGGGCTTTGTTGACATTAAACAGACAAAATTAACATATTCCTTTCAGAGGAAAGGGTCCTTTGTGTGGTCTCTGGGAAGCTCCCAGCCAGTCTGCCTTCTATCAATCAAGAGGTCATGTGAGATTCTAACTCCTGGTGTGAAGCTCTTGAGGTGATAGGGTTTCCCAGGCTTCAGGCCTCTGGGAACAGCATGTGGCTAATTTTTAATTAAAATGCAGCCTTTGAAGTCAGCTGAGTCAAATCCCTTTGTCAGCAACTGCACTCAATTCTCCTGTCAGAGTTTAGACCGCCAGCGCCCCCTTGAGGATTTTGTTGGTACTGCATGCAATTTTGGGATTTTCTTGGATTAATGCATTCTAAACAGGAATGGTTCTTACATGGTAGTAAATCCTTGCTTAACATTGTTTTGATGGGGCTCCTTACAGTAAAATGGTTATGTGGAACCCCACAAAAGGGTTGAATCTTTAAAGTGGTCCAATGAGTCACGATTTCAGCAACTTTTTGACATCAGTAACAGTGGATTTTGTTAACAAAGACCTTTCTTTACACTGGTGGGTGGCAAGTTAGGTAACCATTTTGGTGTGCGCACAACTGCGCAGCTCTCCTGGATTCTGGGATGAAATGATGGGCGGCGACAGCGCATCCCCATCTTTACCCACTCCAACGATTTATTTTTGTTCTGGGGCAAAATGATGGGCAGCGACAGCTTAATCCCCACATTCACCCCGTCTAATGATTCCACATGGGTCAAAACCCTCCACAGTCCATGGCTACAGTCAGTCACATGTCAAGCATGCATGATGTAGACTCGGATGTTCCTAAATGACCATTTCATCAGGTACGATTGCAATGTTATGATATCTTTACATTGGAAAACACACATAACATGTATCGACATGAAGTGGTCTACTGGTGCAGGGAACGCCATGCATGCTCCCTACACTAATGAATGCAAGGAGGATATCCAGTGCATGATTTGTGCTGCAGCACAGCCCCTGCTAATGTTTTAGCACTACGTTTTGTAAATGTGGCACTAAGGATTAATATTGCAATGTTTTGTCCGCTGCAAAGAGCTAATTTCTTTTTCTGTATTACATACATTTCAAGTCATTAGTCCTTTTGTCTGAGAGCATCCATGGCAGGGAAAGGTCTGAACTTGTGACCGACTCCATTAGCATTATACTTCGGTTCATTTGAATATGTGCTGGCAGGAAATGGTCTGTTCTCTTCAACCCGATGTTTACAGCCGAATGTAATCAGTATGCATTGTCATAAGCTTAACCCGAGTCCGTCACCTAAATCCATTAAAAGTTAGACTGAAAGCAAATCACACGAAAACACCGAAAATGTGTGTGGTTCGGGGGCTGAGTTGAATGCAATCCTCCAGGCGTACCTGGGACACTGAAGCTTCTTCCAACACATGTGGAGCATAGGAAGTGTGGTACCTCACTAGTCACTCTTGTCTTTGTAATGCAGGGAGCAGGTGTGCAGACGGAATTGCGGTGTCTTCGACAAGTCCGGCCTGCAGTTTTAAGACGCTCATGAAGAAGACGTATGACTTTGTAAAAGGTGTATGCAAGTGACCAGAAAACAGTTCATAGCAGACCATGTGCTGGAAATATGGCATTCTTTCAAACTGCAAACAGAGAGCGAGAGGGAGGGAGAGAGAGTGATAGAGAGATGTACCACTCTATTCTGTTGTAGCTGGAGTTTGACGTGTGTTCGAATGCCGCAGAATGAGGAGTTAGTGTAATCCACGTGGGAATTCATACATTATCAGATTATGTAGAATTGAAAATGTTTCACAGTAAAGGGCAAGACCATTTTGAGTTGTCTAAGTGTTGAAATGTTTTCTTTTTTTACCTGGTTAATGAGAGGGAGATGTCACAAACCTGCATCAATACAGGTTCGGAGGTTCAAACGGAATGATGGAGAAGGAGATCATGTTTAGGAAAGAGGCAAGTGGTAGAAAGGTATTCAGATGTTTGATTACTCAGGGATAGCCTAAAACAAAGACCTCAGTTTTATCCGTAGGGAGTTTGGAACCCACTGACAGCCATTCATATTCTGATGGCGTTTTCTAACTCTGACGAATGGGCTTGCAAGTCCTTAATATCAATCTAAAGCTGGATGTGGTCTAGATATGATTGGTGATATACCTTAAAAGAGTCTATGATGGAAAAGACAAGTTAAAGAAAAAGAATAAACCAAGATGAGATATTATATACCACTGTGGGACCCCACAATAGATGTATGAGACAGGAAGGGTGAACTCACCCATATGTACCCAATGGATTCTGTTCAACAGAATGGAGAACACCCAATTGAACGCTAGAGGGGGCAAGTGGGGCACCACGTGAAGTCGGTGTAGAGACACCCTGTGGTCTACTGTGACCAATGCAGCTGAGACGAGTAAAATGCAGAGCAATTTGTTGCATTTGTTGTCAGTTTGCTTATGAACATGGTCCCACTTTTCAACCGGGAACATTTCTGTATCTTGCACAGGGAGAAAGTCAGATTTTAATTTAAAGAAACAAATGTCTGTAGCTTTTGTGTTGCAAAGATCTCTATGGATTTAGAAAGCTATTGGATGATGGTTATAGGTGTGTTGCTGGAGGAATTCGGGGGATCCAAAAAAGAATCAGGTGGTTTAATTGCACGTTTGCCACATACAGGAAAGATCCCCACACAGAGCAAGGCTGTCATAATGTTCTGGAACGAAGGAGCGAAGTGATTCACATGTATTTTGTGAAAGCCACAGAAATAGTTCTGACATGCATCTGGAAAACCAGTGGTAGCCATTTCATATTCCAGTGTTATGGGAGGTGTTTTTCCACACCGACACATTTGCTAAATCATACAGGGAACTGCAGAAGTCTAGGTAACTGATCAGGATTAGGTTTGGCAAAACAAAAATTGCCCAAGAGCAAAAATAATGAGATCATTGTCTGTGTACTCTGACCAGAGGGATGGTTCTCCCATCGAAGTTGCCATGGACTGTCTATAACCAATAAAACATTCCAATATGACTATCATCCCCTCGTCAGAGGGCATACATGGCCGGTAATAGCCTGCAGCCCGAGCCCCTCCCGTAGTGAATAAAAAAGGAAATAAGTCTTGTTACTATTTCTATTGCTGGAGTGCTGATGAAGGGAGGCAGTGCTGGGATGTCCAGTGGGTAAGTGGGGAGGGAGAAGTGAGTGGGGAAGGGTTTCGGATGGCTTAAGAGATCAGGGGCAGGGTAGGGGAATTTGGAGGCAACAGGGAGAGGGCCCCCGTTACCTCCCCATTATCAAGATAGCGGCACCCAGAGAAGGGCCTCGGGTGGCTGGAGAAATTCGGCCAGTTCACTGTGCGTTCTCGCCCACATTTCCAGGGACCTGAGTGACTGAGCGCGGTAGCGAATGTTGAATATGTCATTGGACAAAATAACACATTTATTCATTTGAAATTTAAAGTCATTGGATTGACACACTGCAGGATATTATGAAATTGGATTAGAACTTGGTGTCTTTAGGAAGATAACAGCTCCCTTTGAGCGCATATGAATATTTGATGTCAAATCCACATGTACATGAAAATCCAGCAAGAACAGGCTTTTTATGCAATGCAACCTCTATCCTGCAGTCTACTGGGTACAGTATGTGCAGTGTGCCATTATAACATATTTTGGGAGGCTTTTAGAACATGTGTGACCTTTTTCAGGCTATGAAACATAATGTGTGGCTGTAAAAAGTGGTGAAAAATTAATGCCCATTGCAACCTTCTCTAGCAAACATTCAATTTGCTAATAAAAAAAATCCCTCAAAGCAATTTCTGTCATGTTGAATGCACTAGGAAAGATATTATTTTCAAATACGTTTTTTTGCCACAAAAAGGCACATGTCCTAGTATTTGCTCCAGTTCAAAATGTGTACCGGAGAAAGGTGACCTCCAGGAGTAGAGCCTAATGTAGAACACTAAAAAAAAGTCTACATTTTCACCCATCAGCATAGCCTTCATGAGAGGACTATGCTTGATCCATGGATCATGGCCTCTTTCCATAGAAGGACGATTGTACTGCTGCATATGCAGTCTTCAGAGATGGAAGAAGCACCGTGTATTCTCTGTATTTTTTTCTAAGTGGACACTGGCTCCCTATTTTTATATTGACATGTGTACTACCACAAGTGGAGTGCAATATCTATTGTCACACACCCACCTTGAGAGGTACCCCATGTTCCCCAGAAATTCCAAGGAGCTTTCCTGCTCACCCGGCTGGCACTCACATCATCTGATGGAGCTCATGGATCCAGCGATTGAAGGACAACACTGTGACAGAGCACGCCTACAGACTGGCTGAAGTGTACGTTTCATTACAGGTGCACTCAGGCGAAAATAGCATTGCTCTGAGCATCCTTCCACACTATTGTTTTTTTATCCCGTCTCTGCCCTTGCAAAACGGGATCAGCCACATGCAGCTTGGTCTGGGCCCTGCTACCAATGAGAGCTGTGCAGCCTGAACTACTAGGCCACATTCCCTCAGCGCATGGGTCACTGCATTACCGCACCATTCCCGCACTACTGTTCTACAACTCTAGTGGTGAGGCCAAGGAAAAACCTCCAGCAAAATGCTGGAGGTAATTCCGCCACCTTACCGCCACCATTCGGTGACATTACCGCTGGCGGTTCCGCCGAAATCCCCATGGGGTCATATGGACTCCATAAATAGAGATGAACACTGTCATGCCCTCTCTTGCAATCCAGCTGTAATTCTGCCAGATAAGTGGCCGTAACATTTGTCAATATTCCGGTGGATATACCACAAGAATACCTCCAAAGTTGTCATAAGGCCCTTAGACTAGCAAAGCGCATAGCATACAGGCTTTCTAAATTAAAGCACACAGCTCATGCTTAAAAGTAGAACCTTCAAGGTTTTTTTCAGCTGTAGACCTCTGCAGGGCCGAATGAATATTTAGTGAGGCAAACACAACACCAGAAACGATGATACGTACATTGAACTACAGAGTTGGCATTATAATATTTTACCTAATAAACGAAAGGATACAGACATCATCGGAATGCGTCGCAGGTAACAATTCAAATACAGTATGTCCTTTGAAAGAATGCAGGCTGACCCAATAACCCTGCACATTAGCATATCGACCTAGTCGGCGCCACGTCCCAGATCCTTCATGAATCGCCTAGTTTTGCTGGAAGAGTAATGCCAGGAGACGCGGCCTTTCCTCCAAGCCCACCGTGGGCGGATGTAGGCCTCCCATGGGGTTGACGATACAAAAGACGAACAATGGCTTATTATTTCTGAACTTGCACAAATTCGTTTTTGTTCGGCACATATTCTGAACACTGCTGTTCTTTTTATCGGGCAGTGCATTAATGTCCGGTAATGGGAGGCCAGGTCTGCAAACTATGACACGGGCGAGCACCTGAACTGAATGAAATACATTCGTCCCTTTTATCGCGTTATAGACTGTAGTCCAGGCCCGCCCGTCAATTGTGGTGGGCAGTTAATGGCGCAGCAGTAATTAAATTCCCAGAATAGCTATGTTTATAACACATCATACAGTGAGGACAAAACGTTGCTTTTAAAACCACCCAATATAAAAGTAATAATCTCTAGACACAAGCACATTTTTTTTCGAACTCATTTATTCTAAGGCATTAGAGACGAAATTAAACTGGCTCCAATGGTTCCCCCTCCCCGCCTCTACAGGAATTCATATTTAATGATACACCGTTATTAAACATTGCACTGCGATGAACTGGGAGCAGCGAAACAGGGCCTTCAAAGTTTACTTTAATCACTCAGAATGTGCTGTCATAAAGAAAAGAATTTGCAGGCAAAATGAGTTCATAATGTACCCGCGCCTCCGTCGGGATAAATGATTGATTTAAATTCAGTCCGTATGGTTTCTTCACTGGTGACCTGGACCAGGACAGCTTCCGCCTGTGCCTGTCAACGTTGACAGCCAGGGCAGGTAGTGACATAGGCCGTCTCTTTCTCCACTATGCTATGGGCTAAAGAGGAATTGAGAACAGATGGGTAGTGGGGGCCGGTTTCTGGCCATGTCTGCCCCTGTTTGGAAGAAGAAAAAAAATGAAAAACAAATATTTTTTTTTTCAATTTTTTTTTTTTTTTCAAAAAGGCTTTCGTCCTTTTTAGGTAGATAAATGAGTACCAACACAGGTTGGGTAATATTGTATGCATATTTATTCTATAAAAAAAGAGCTTAAGCGTAAATGCTATACAATAACATATCATTTGGCCTTGGACGTCTGCTTGGATTCACAGTAATTTAGTGTACTTAGGAACAATGCTATTTGATGCCACTTCCTGTTTTGTCAAGGGATGAAAGGTCGTGTTTCATCGCTTCCCGGGATGTCACTTTGGGGTGGGGTCAAATGACATCACTTCTGGTGATGTCATCAGAGGTCAAGGGCCGTGAGGCGAGGGGTGGGCCACTTTTTTGGGGCGAGGGGTGGGCCACTTTTTTTTGGGTGACCGGGCATATTTCTTGTCCCAGTCCGACCCTGGTCTCTTGATACGTCTTAAAGAGAGAATGGGCAGTTGACAGTCGCAAGAATGACCCCCCACCCCCTTCACTTTTGCGTGCAGTCAATATGGACATGTAGGCAGGCATTGCCTCATCTGTCAAACACGTTGCAAATGTGAATGTCTATTAATGCACAAAAGGGTCTTAACCGAGTGGCAATGACTGGCTGGCGCGCATCGTTACTTAACAGCATCCCTAACGAATTTGCATGTTGGCGGGAAACACATCAAGATCCGACATATGTGTCGTCTCACAGCACAAATAGGATCTTCGCGTTTTGCATCTTTTTCATGTGGTCATTGTAAGTCATGGCAGTTTGAATCCAATGCATTTCGAGAGCTCTTTTGGCAAATACCAGAATGTAACATCTGACTCTTGCGTTGCATTTTTATTCATTACTGCAACTAGGCATATTGTTAGGAAGAGCCTGGCTGATATGAAAGTTGCCTTCAAATAATTAGTCACCCGTGCAATTTATCACCTTGTAAAACACGTTTCATCCCTACTCATATGATATCAGCTCGGTTTGCTACAAATAGCCAGAGTACATTCTCTGTCCATGTACATGTTAATTATGGCAGTTCTTGCAGATATATCTTGGCAATTATTGACTAGAGAGCATGATAGGGGTCCACATGCCGTCCATGGACAGCACGCGGCTTGCATCTCATGGTACGGACATTATCTATGCTAACACTAGAAAAGAAGGACACACATCGAAGCCCTATCTTAAACCTTATGAGGGTAGTCAGGGGCATTTGCCACCGTATACAGGGTGGCAAAACTACAAGGGTCCTGCTCTTTCATGCCATTATATAAATAACTGGAAAAGTCTTTTTTTTCTTCTTAATGCTACTTACGAAATCCTTCACAAAACTAAACAGAGGCAGATGGTTAATTTTTTGAAATTGGTACTAATAACCCATTATTTACTACACATACATATGAACCTAGACCAATATTAGTCCAAGATGAAGAAAAAGCACTTCTTCAGTTTGCAACAATCAAAAATGCAACAACCAGACCCATTTCTTTCACATGCTTTCTAGTCCACAGAACAACAAATACAAACTATACCGCAGACATTTGGCATGCCTTTACCAAACAACACCTACGATTATGCAGTCCAGGGTTTAAAGATGGATCTTAAATGACTCCAGCAACACTCGTGGTGAACCTCAAGATAAGGCTGTTACTGCATGCAAAGTCTCTAACAAACTGCAGGTCCTGACCAAACATGACCAAACATGCATCAAACAATCTTATTGGCTTATATCTCCCAAAATTCAAAGGTCTCTCCTACCATTGCGGTTGGCGCATTAATATGAGCTGTCAATTCCAACCCAATGCAGCTTATCATTTGTTCAACTAAATCTAATTACAAATCTACGCCCAAGGACACACTGCCAAAGTTCGGAAGAGTCCAAGTCTAAAACATTCCATTAAGAATGTGTTGATTGCAGGCCTGAACAATATTAGACCAGCCTCAAATAATACAGGGACTATGATCAGCTTTAAAGAAGATGACTATATCTGGTTCCTTGCTGACACTAAATCCTGGCTCCATGCTAATATTTGCACTACCAACATAGATAACTTAGTCCCACTAAGAATCAAAATTCACAACCTTAACCAGAGCAACACACCGAGAAGAAGAGTGGCCTGGATTTATCCTGAGCCCACAGAATGACATCTGATAAAGAAAAGTTAAGCATGCAATTCTTTTGAGCACTTACTATTAACCCCTTAAGTGCCAGGCTATTGTGCCAGGCTATTGTGCAAGTCTATGCAAAAAGGACGAGCATACTCGTCCTTGGCACTAAACAAACAAAAAAAAACACAAAGGTACAACAACTGTAGTGGCTTAGAGCTCAATGCTTTACACCTTCAAAGCAGCATGCATATGTACCCCAATGTATCTTTACAACAAACAAATGGTAGTGTTGAATTTGTGCTGAATTTGTATGATGTTAATACATATTGGATGATACTGACAAGAGCCAGTCTGTTTTTCGAAGCCACATCTGTCACTACAGAATCATATTTTCTGTATAATACATGTTTATAGCATTAAAAGTGGTAATAATGAATGTAAAATGGTATGGGTGAATGGCTTACAATATGAACTGATAGAGGTATAATTATCCAATATAAATGTGTATTTAATGGCAAGAGGATGTTGTACCTGGTTTTAGTTGTGCTACAAGCAAATTGCCAATGGCAATATGTCATTAATGACAAAGAGAGAAGCATAATCAATTAATGGAATTCAAGATGAGCAAGAATTTAATTAATAACTGTAGTGGGGCAATTATTAACTAGAGAGCATGATCAGGCTCTGCCCCCCTGCCTCCCTCTGAAGAAAAAAAAATATAAGATAAAAAAGGAAACATTTGAAACTGCACTTTAAATTTTCCTGGAAATGCAGCTGGCACAAAGAATAGTTTGTTTCACTACACAAGTAGGGGACAGATAAGGCATTAGCTTGCACAACTGGTGTGTTTAAAAATAGAATAGATTAGGTGACAAGAAGGCGAGTACCCAAGATAGGGACTCAGTATACAAGTAGGGCAGAACACCTGTAGGCAGATAAGGTTGCTGCTACACATAGGTAGAGATATCATGTGCCATGTATGCAGCAGGTAGATAGCAAGCAAATGTGTCCTGCAGAGGACAATAACATGGCAAGAAGCTGCCATTTCAAATCGCACCAGCACAGCATAGAATTGAGCTCTGCAGCTTTAAGAAAATGCCCCAGTTAAGTATGCTTGAACAAATACATTTAATTCAGGTAAATGCTGTGGTAGCTGGACATAGCTGCTTCCAAGGAATGTGAAAACCCAAGGCTTCGTAGGGGAGGGCTACATGGCAGAGCAAGATACCATTGTATGCATCCAGCTGCCAAGGTAGATTAAGTTACGATAACACGGCAGACCATTTCAAGTCTACGGGATTGACTGAAAATGGTTAAAGCAGAATGATTCATAATAACAGTTATTCATAAATGTGTCAAGACCAGGATGGCGCGCTTACAAGAACAGGTCCTTGAGACTCGAGACATCATGGCCGGGACAATATAGGCTGTTTAATTTAATTAAAAAACAAAAGCAACACGATTGTCCACTCTACCCATCTACATAAAACGTGTCATCATGCAGCCAGTTCATGGAGAGTGTGACCCCATGCTAACCGATGAGCACGTGTCTTTTTTCACTGCAGAAGTAATTTAGGAGCTATCACTAATATTCAAGTTTGATGAGGTAGCACATTTTTATGGGATGGTTCATGGGTGGGATCTTAGATAAGTATTGTCCAATCATTTTTATTGAAAATATAGAATTATATATGTAGCTTAGTAGAGGGAGCCAATGACCAGGGGGGATAGGTTTTCATAACTGACATCATAATGTCTATATAAACAGCTGTTTTGTGTTGAGTTGTGGAGAAATTCTTGAGTGAGTACTTGGCTGTTAATCTTGCTTTTCCCCCCAGTTTATATTGCAATTAAAACTGGGTTACGTTGCATTTGGCATACCACAATCCCTCTGTGTTGTCTCTTTTTTGGCAAATACCAGTTTGAGGGCTATTTGGCTTTTGACCTCTGGTTTTCATAATGTTAATGGTTAATTAGTGACTAAGTACAAAGCGCAAAAAGTGGTCTATAATGATGTGTAATTAATGTCTAAGGGAACATTACAATTGGTGGAAAAGGGTCAAAGCACAATTGATGAACTGGAAAATGTGCAATCAATGCAAAGGGCAATGTGCAAATAATGAGAGAACATATGGGTTTAACTAATTAACTCAAGGGCAATGTGTAATTGATGGAGGATGGATGTGGCCTACATACAGATTGTAAGGCATATACAGTAGTTGATCAATGAGTGTATCAGAAAATCTGTGAGTATTATCCCTGAAGAAGCTCCTTGGTACACAGAGAGATCCCAGGGACATTTCGACATGCAGTGCACAAATCACCCCTTGTCATATAAACTACAACCTATACCACAAAACCTGCGCGGACTGCTTTAGAGGAATGAGATAGTCATATCCACTAGTACATACGTTTACTTAGTACATCATTTCTAAATGTTAATGCAAACATTAGTTCATAAATTCATAAAAATCCATTCTTATCATATCAATATGTACAGGTGTGAGAAAAAAGCATTCAACAAAAAAATATATCCTAAAAAAGCATACATTCATAAAACCACATAAACTTACAGTGCAAAGTTCTATAGTCCACATCTCCCAATTCTATAATTATATACCTTAATACAACTCCAAGTGTTGTCTTGATTTACACTGATTTGACACCTTTCTATTCACCCAGTATCGTCTATCTATATCTACCTAACTTATGCCTGACATGTTGCGTTCTCTTACACCTGGACATTTATCCATAGAACTTTCTCAGGGGCTACTGATTGTTCCCCACCATCACATACAGATTATGTTTTCTACTCCACCTTCAGTATGAAGTCCACTGTGCCACTAGGAGCCTTGCAATCTAGTACAGGTTATCCATTGTGGCAGCACACATGTATGACTACCATTAACAAACCTCTAAAAAGGGGGTATTCATTACCGGTAATACAAGCTGTTTTTTGTAGGTGAGTTGTCTGTCTTACCTCCAGACCTTGGCTGATGGTACATCAGGCTCCCCACCAACAAACTTGGAGTATCCGGTCTGAAAACATGCCAGAAAACGGAATTACAGGTACCAGCACGTTAATTCTGGACCGGCATATTCAAAATGAGGCCCATTAGTTTGGTACATTTAACATGAACATTCTGTGCATCATAGATGTCAAGTCCCATAATCTGGGCTTCAAAAAGGGACTCTCTCTTTTGCTGAAAGGGTCTTTTCATGATCAACTTTTAAAGCAAATCCTTCAAGAAAAGCTGGAAATTGATAAACACAATACATTCAACATGCTTTTTCAAATACAAGTTATGTCATTGCAATTTTGCATTTCAAAGTTTGAGAGATCCCTCTGCTAAACTTCTAAATGTTCTTCTTTTCCAGATATTTGTTTGTTAACTCAGAAAAGACTGATACGATTTAAAGAAAGCCAGGAGTATTTAAGCCTTTTAGACTGAGTGAGTGGTTATGACTTGTGCGTTCTCAATGTCACTTGGCCTAGTAAAATCGCTGTTTTGTTCTCCCCTGTTACCCTCCCTTGTCTTGACGCCCTCTGAAACACTTGTGTATGAGCGCAATAGAAATAAAATATCAATATCAATATCAATGATTGCAGAATAATGACTCAGCCTTATGTTATTGCCCGAGGCAAAGATCTGAGCTCCATAAAGTGATTAGCAAATGGAGTTGTGCTACTAAAATAGAAAGTGAATAATTGTAGGTTGCTGCTCATGTCAGAATGAGGTCTACACTCGAGATTATAGACTGAATTCAGAGCATTCTGGTTGGCTGAGAAAAGGTCTATTTTATATATTTATTTATTCTTGATTTTTCTGGCACCCAATGGAGTATGAAAAATGCTTTGTTGTGTCCAAGAGGGAGGGGAGGGTGCAAAGACAAATTCAGAAGGAGCACACAAACGAAAAGAGGTGATTCACAGTTTGTGGGACATTCAGACCTGGAGAGGAAAGGAAGGTGGAGTAGAGCTATGGAGAATATTGGGAATAGACAATTCAAGGTTAGGAGAATACAAAGTGCAAAATGGCAACACAAGTTGAACCAATCAAGGTTTTAAGTGAAGAAAGCGTATGAGAGTCAATGAATCGGGCAGGGAATTAGAGTCAATGCACTTAAGCTAGACAAGGGTCATCACCACCAATTCAGTATCAGGATAAATGGGGCCCAGCCCAGTCAGGTAGCAGTGTAAGGCACTTTGAATGGGTTCGTTTTGACCCTCATAGCCAATTTTTCTTCAAATATGGTGCACAAACTTAAACTATCCCAGAGAGAGAGGGCCACCAGAGATGACAGACTGAAGAGTGAACTTGTTGATCATGAAAGGAATTACTCAAGAGCCTCCTTGCTGGGGTGGTTCTTAGATCCTAGGGAGGGTTATAGGTTGAAGTGTGTGTCCTGAGGTATATATGCCATTTTTGCATATCCTTGTGTAAGATGCACAGTACTTTTAAATTGATCCTGTCTTTCAATGGGAACCAGTGCAGGACCCTCAAGGCAGGAGAGATGTGGTCTAGGTGTTTGAGACTTAGAATCAGCAGGGCAGCTTTTTTTCTGAACAAGCTGCAGTGAGTGGACAAGATAATTCGGGAGACCAAAGAACAGATTGTTGCTCTGGGCCACCTGCAAAAACGACTCCTCTGGTTACTTCATGGACATTCATCAAGAAAGGTAACCACCATGTCACACTCACAAACATCTCTCGCAACCTTCAGACACTTCCCCAAGCAACTCTCATCAAAGTTACCATCCTCTGCAGGTTCCAACCCAAATAACCTGTACACTGACCTCCCTAAAGGTTTCTGAACAAACTCCAGGGAGTTCAAAGCAAAGTTGCCAGGCTCATATTCCAGATGAACCCTCAAGACCATACTAATACATGCTTGAAGCATTTACTTTGGTCCCTTGTTAATTCCACATCAAATAGAAAGCTATTTGCAAAACACATCATGCCATCCACAGACTTGGACAAATCTATTTTCAGAATTGCATTAAGACATGTTGTCCATCTAGGGATCATTATCCCATAGACTTCTCCTTTGAGCGATTACCAGCATTCAAGGAAGTAAGATGCAAAGGTCGAAGACTTTTAATCGTAGCAACACAGATGTGGAGCAGACTTCCGATCCAACTTCAGAATCAAAAAAACCTAACTGGGTTCAGCAAACATCTAAATACCTACTTGTTCTTCTCTTAATCTGTTTATTGTGCTTTCCTTTGTAATCCCAGTCCTTGTCCACCTACGTGTTCACTTGCCCTATGAAGCAAATTCTCTTTAATGGTTATTAAGGTATGAGGCAGTATGCTTCTTTGAAAACATTTATCACAATGTGTGGTTCTCCTGGACCTGTTTCAATATCAATTCATCTGACTTCATATGCAAAAGGTATGGTACGCCGTTATGAGTTTGCCATTCATTTGGTGGTATATCCACAAAATTACCACCAGAATCATTTACTGTTACCGTCACTCGGTCATGTGGGCTTACCACAAGACTATGAATGATTCTCAATTTCTGGAGTCTTCATGGGAATGACCGATTTACCACGAACAGCAATTCTGACGTACATCCACTGATTTTTGGAGGAAAAGTGGATTTACCTCCAGATTTTGCTCTATGTAAATCCTCAACTTTTCCTCCAAATTCAGCAGTACAGTAAAAATTGTGATAATTACATTATGCCTAAAAAGTGGCAAAAACGTAATTGCAACAACTTTTTACCACACCGTCGAACTCGTAATGAGGCATCATTTAATTCACAATTTCTCATTCTAATTTACAAAATGATTTGTTTTCATTACAAAAATAGGGCTATAAAAGCTGTGTGCAACTTTCATAAGCAGAGTGCTTCAAAATGTAATCACATATTTCATATTCCACTCTTTCCTATTTCCACATGTTTTAATAAGATCATCCTACAAATAAAAAAAACAAAAAAAACTTATATTTCTTTGAACACAAGTTAAGCTTGTTATTTAGCGCTTTCTTTTTCTTATATTTTTGTACGGTACAGCTTTCCCTGACCTTGGTCTTTTCAATGTATTTCTTACCTTGGAATTTGGGAATTCTTCAAGAATATAGTCCTGGATAGTTTATTGGAATGTTCATTGTACACACTTTTTGAAATCTATTTGTAGACTATCAATCTGTTTGAATATGACTTTATGGGGTAAGTTGAAGATACAGAACAGACATGGGCATGTTGCCTGTTAAAGAACAATTTTTGGTCAAAGAAATGTTTCATGCATTCAGTAACAGTAGAAAGACACATGGATGAGAACCAATTGAAGAGGAGGTACCTGCATCTGTAGATGTTCTTAGTGGCATTCAAGCAAAGGTGGATATCAACCATCCAGGAATGCAAGATTACCTGGCACGAAACGATGGTCTGGAGTGTTAGGAAGCATGGAGGTGTTCTGAGAGCCATCTGAATACAACTGGAAGGCTGTGTAGAAGAATTCAATGATATCAATAAAAGGTGTGACATAGAGAATTGGTTATGAGTGAGGCTTGAGGGTTGCCAAATCTGAAATAACAATCCACAGTGGAATGGGCCAGAACTAACAATGACAATTCTGTCTTGAAGAAGTGGGGTGATCCATTTGTAGGCTGTTTCTGTGATTCGAAACGACTATTACAATCCCTGTAGCTGGATATAGTGCTGGAAAGTGTCAAATAGCTCTTGCAGGTTAAATAGAAACAGAACAGCAGAAGTGATGGCATCCATAGTGGATGGGAGTACTTCTTTCATTTTGCAGGAAGGTGGTTTCAGTGCTGTGGCCAGGCCAAAAACAAGGCTGATAATGGTGTAAGAGGGAGTTAAATTTGGTGTGCTCCAGATTTTGGTGGGCCACAATTTTCTCAATACGTGTACCCAGAGGAGTTGCTAGGGGTTGGGGGATCTGTGGGGGCTATAGCCCCGGGTCTTTTGGTTGTTGCCCCGGATAGAAGCTCTGGGGTTACAACCAAAAAGGCTAGCTAGCCCCCAGTCCTGACAGTCCCACAATTAGCATAGCTCCAGATCTTTTCCAGATCTAGCAACACCCCTGTGTGAACCCATACAAAGGATACTGGTGACCGGTGCAAGTTGGACCGTGTAGGAAAGACAGAAGGATTTTTGAGCAGTGTGGAGATGAAGGAGGTCTTACGATCAGTGGGCAAAACAATGTGAGCAAGGGAACTGTTGGCAAGTTCTGAGACCAGTGTGAGGATATTGTCTTTGATCATCCTGGCTGGGCAGAGGGATATCTCTTCAGATGAGGCAGTCATTATTATGCAATGTTGATCATGTTTTCTAATGGATTTGGGTTAAAGTTGTTAAAGGAGCTTTTGCATATTTTCTCAGTAATGGTTGGTCTGTCGATCTAGAATGAGCTTAGATGAGGCCAGATATGCCAGTGACATAGATTCAGGAATCGCTTAATGTAATCCATATGCTGATGTGTTTTACAGGGCAGTCTCTTACTTTTTAAAATAACCTATATTTAAAGGTGAGTGCCTGTGATTTCAAATATTTTGAATCAAAATACAATATACAATGTTATGCCTAATTTAAATGAGATGGACTGTGTTTTTACCAGTTTAGAAGTCATAGACTGCTATTCAATTAGTTGCAGTGCAAAAGAATGTAAACAAATAGCAAATTAGCTGTAAAATAAATGTTGCACATAGTTCAAATCCAAATAAATCTCTTCAGGTCAATCAAGCTACTTTTACAATTTCTCTAAAAACACAGTCGTTGTGTGTGAGCAATGTGTATGAACAACTCCTCTTTTTGTGTTTGTGGCTTCAACAAGGCTTCTTCAGTGCAGGATTGCCCGGAGTCAATATCTATTTTCCTTGTGGTATTGCTGAGTGGGATCCATCTGCATGACAATGGCAGTTGATACTGACAACAGATACACCACATCATACCACTAATAAGTTTACTTCAACTGGTGTGGGTTTAGATCAAGGGGATCTCTCTGCAACCTGAACATCTATTAAGTAGTTGAGTGTATGAGTTCACAATTGAGTGACCTGTTGCATTGTGTGTGAGCTTGGAGTAGACCCACTACTCTCCTATATGTTATTAATGTGAAGAATTGTCAACACACATTTGCGCTAGGTGAAAATTATGTTTTATTTGTGTGTCCTTAGGTCATGTTTCGGCCCTAGCCCTTTTTCAATCCTGGTTATCAACCTAATTATCTGCCAAATGCATATCTTAGAAATTGCAATATATATGTGGAGCTATGATTTCCTCACGGCCGCATCTTGAATAAACGACATGGCCGCGAGGAGATCGTAACTCCACATATACTCAGGAACAGGGATTTTCCCGATAATGAATGGCTAAACACCAATATATATTGCAACTTCTAAGATATGTATTTGGTAGATACCTTGGAAATGTTCGACAAGAATTCCGCTCACCACTGAGTCTTGCCACCAGTCCCAGCCACTCCTGGCCTCTGCAGGTATCTCAAAGCCTCTTCACTAATCTTCCAAATGCTGTGCAGTTCACAGTTTTTACACACCAAGAATAGAACCAGGGAAATGCCACAGCAGGGTGCTCATTGTCTGCACCTGACACACAAATTACACATGTATCCTTCTTGACACATTCTTTAAAATCCCCTGTGATCCTCAAGAGCAAAGTTCGTCAAAGCTGTTCACTGCTGTTCATCTCGGCATGCTTGTCATCACCGGCTGCTGCACTGTCATCAACATTTTTACTTCTGTTCCAGTTCCTATTTCCTGCCCCATCTTCTTTTCAAAATAATGATATTGCACAATCAACTTTGATTTGGTGTCTATTAGGACTTCAATTCCAAATTTGCTCTTAAAACCGAACTCCAAGTTAACTTTAATAGCTGCTTCAGAATGTCTAGCTTGATCGACTCTTATCTGAATAAGTCCTATATTTAGTGCAGGGTGTTCCCTGCTGTTAATGTGTAGTTTCAGTTCAAGGGTGAGAGCGTCACCTGTTTGTTTCATTTCTGTCAAGCCATTTTGATTTTACTTCAGGTTTAGAATCCTTTTCCTTGCTGGATCCTCTGATTCCATGTGCCAGTTAAGCTTTGCCCTTCAGTCCGTTCATACGTTACCTTCTTTACCTGCGTGTCTACCACTTCTTTGCATGACTTCGAGTCTGTACCCTCTTGTATAACCTATTTCTGCCCCAGTGCTTCTGTTATACAATTACTAGGTTCAGAAAATATCAGCGGGCGAAAGAAAGTAAATCCAGAGTGTCCACAAGTTCTTCATGCATCCACTCATAGAACCCACTCTAAGGGCCTGATGCGTGGAATTTTTAGCACAGTGCAAATTGACTTTGCTCTGGTGCAAAGTGACCTTGCACTGCCAACAAGCACCCTGGGCCTGATTCATGGAGGTTTTAGCGCTGTGCAAAGCGACCTTGCACTGGTGCAAAGTGACTTTGCACTGCCAACTAACACCCTGATTCTCAGAGTGGTGCAAAGTGTATTTTTGCAATGCAAAGTGACAGGGATTCACTGAAAACCTATTCAAAAAGGCAGTTACATTAACGCCCGTGCAACAGCCAGTGGGAATGTTTGCATGTCTGGCTGTATGTGCCAGTGCAAGTCCAGCTTCCATACATTCTCACTTCTGGTTAAACCGGCTCCTCCTCCTGCCTGCCTTCACCTTGCTTTGCTGTACTAACTTTTGTTTGCTCTCTGTGGTGGCCCAGCTCCGGTCACCGTGGCGGCCCACACTCGGTGTCAGGTTCACCCAACACGGCACCTGGGCTGCGGACACGCAGCAACAAGACACAGGGATCACTCTGCAGGAGTCCGGGTCACCGGACGGAACTACACCAGCTGGGGGCACCCAGCAATGGGCCATCTCGTCCTTGGGGGTACCCAGGCTGGGGAATCCAGTACAGGCCACGTTCACATGGCAAGACAAGAAGTAATCAATGACACAGACACGACTTGCCGCTTCCTGGGGCTTTGCTGCTCTGCCCTGTGCGTGCCAGCAGAGCCCCTTTTATTAGACAGGCGGGCATGACGCTCTCTCGCACTAGAACACTATACCCACACACAACATCCCTCCTTTATTATAACAAAAGAAAAATCACCCCCACCCCCACTGCAAAATAGCAACCCTCTACAGGGTCTAACTTGGTGCATTCCAGTCCGCGCACCCATTCTGTGCTTACATAATCACATAATCACTGCAAACCTAAGGTGCATTCTAGTCCGAGCACCACCTAATAACTAATCAAAACCTTGAACTTTAAACACTGCAACCAAACAGGTGTGTTCCCGTCCCTCACACCACGGGACCCAACAGCGGCTATTCTGGGATCAAACTGACCATTTGCGCTGCTGCATGACAAGAAGAATATGTTTTCTTCTTCTTCCTCCTCTTCTACATCATGCCGCATTCTCCTTTGTTCTTCCGCCACCTGGACCACAGCCTCTTTGGGGGTCTTTCTCCCCTTTGACTCACTCCCTCCCGATGTCCCCACCATGCTGGCTGGCATTGGGGCGAGGCACACCTGTGCAAAGTGATCCACCTTCCTGCACCTCCCACATATGTGTCCCTTAGCAGGGCAGTCCTGTGGGTGTGGAAGATCCCACCCACACTGATGGCATATTGTGGCACCGGGGTCTCTTCTTGGCCAATCTCCACTCTTCATCGGTTCCCTCCTTGCCACTTGCGGACAGCTGACACCTCCTCCAACTTGATCCGCTGCATGGGGGCCTCCAGCTTGAGGTGATGTCTGGATGAGTCCATGACCGAGGCCTGCACCTCTGCCAGCTCCTGGGCACGGCCAAGGTCTAGTATCCGTTCGAGGGTTAGCGCTGGGTCCCTCAGGACTTGCTTGCGCAGCTTTGAAGAACTGCAGCCATAGATGATCTGCACCCTGATCTCGTCCTCCTCAAAATTGCCCAGGGCACAGGACAGTGCAATGCAGCGCAGCTTTCTGTGAAATGCATTGAGGCTCTCCCCTTCCTCTTGCCTCGCGCACCTCATCCTGAACCGTTCATAGTCCCTGTTGACCATGGGCCTGAAATATTAGTTCAGGGCTGCGATGGCCACAGCATAGGACTGATCCACGGGCCTTAGTGTCTTGAACTGCCTCTGGACGGCCAATCTGGCGGAGTATGGGAGGGTTGGGCATTTGGCTGTGTCCTTCATTTCCACCGCCTCAAAGTATAACTCCAAGTTCTCTACCCAGGCTGTCCACAGGGGTCCCAAACTGGCAGGCAAACCCACCACATCAAAGTGATGTAGTGGCGTGAGCTGTCCTCGACATACCCCCTCGTTGTCGTCATCCGTCATGATGAGCACTGGGCGGGGTGCAGGGCGTGACCACTGCTGATGAGTCCTAGGGTGTGTTCACAATCAGTGGGCCTCGGGTGATTTGAACCCTGTGGAAGTCTTTTAAAGGCGCACAAGCACTCCTTGAGGAGCCTCTACCTCCTGCGGGAAACCTGGGGGAAAGGTTGAAAACCTAAATGGAGGAATGACACCCTCTATCCCTTAGAGTCCCAGGCACTAGGACCCTCCACCAATCCCCAGGGAGGGCCTTCCTCCTCCTGAGTAGAAAAAGGAGAGGACATGTGTCCTTTCCTGGTCCGTGTGGAATGGGGGAGACCAAGATATAGTGTTCCTCTTCTCCCTGTTGTGACTGTGTTCACCCCTCGCACCCCTCAGCCGGTCCAGCTGCCCAGTACGTTAACCAAGTCACCGCTGCAGCCCGGATAAACAGGCCATGCCCCTTTCTTTCAGGCCATACTACGGGGAAGAGGGAATGTCCATAGGCTTTCTCTTTCATATTTCTTTTTCCAAACTAAGAATATTTTTCACCCTTGTGCTGTTCACCGCCGCGAGCCTGGTCGATTAGGTACCGCCCCTTTTCTTTGTTCCGGGCGGCCCACACGGCCCGGCAGCCCCCTTCCACACCCGGCAGACGCTGCAATGAAAAAAAGAGGAACAGTGTTTTATTTCCCTTGAAATGTTCACTCGACCTTCAACAGGCGGCCCGGGTCCTAATGGGGGCTGCTTGTTTCCACAGACATACTCCCTGCGGGACCGACAGGGAACAAGCTCCACCACTTTCCTTTGTTCCGGGCAGACCACGCGGCCCGGCAGCCTCCTCAGCCACGCGGCCAATGCTGCCACAAAACCAGCCTTCAGACCCTAGCCGCACTCGCTGGCACCAGGCGACCTGTGCCTGTGTTCAGCGCGAGGTCCCTGGGCCACCAGCTGTGTGGCTAAGGTCCCCACAGTCCACCGTGGCCGACACCACAGGGAGGACCGCTCCACAGGCTCCCATCAGCCCACACACAATACGGTGCATGGGGCCTAGACCGCCCTCGTCGCCAGTGTGGTGGCCCACCACCGGTCACCGGGGTGGGCCACACTCGGTGTCGGGTTCACCGAACACGGGTACCTGGGCTGCAGACACGCAACAAGACGCAGGAATCACCCTGCAGGCGTCCGGTCACCGGATGGAACTGCACCAGATGGGGGCACCCAGCGCTGGGCAGTCTCGGCCTTGGGGACACCCAGGCCGGGGAATCCAGTACAGGCCACGTTCACTTGGTAAGACAAGCAGTAATCAATGACACAGGCACGAGTTGCCGCTTCCTGAGGCTCTGCTCCTCTGCCCTGTGCGTGCCAGCAGAGCCCCTTTTATTAGAGAGGTGTCATGATGAGGTCATGATGCTCTCTCGCACTAGAACACTAGACCCACACACAACACTCCCCACCGCTGCTTCGCTCATCTGTTCTTCATAGGAAGAGAAAAGGGGTACCATTTTATCTCGGTTTTCCAAGGTGGACATCTTTGAATGGGTTAGGTTTTGTTTCATGAAATTGGACCCTCCAGTAGCCATCTTTTCATTCAAAACAATCCCCTCTTTTTTTTCATAAGCATCAGCTCTTTGGATGTTTCACCAGGGTGCTAATGATGATCATGGCTTTATGGGCAAATATGTACTGATACAGTCCAACTTTTAGGTGATTATCTGCTCATTATTGGCGTAAAATGTGTTTATGAATTTTCGATCAACTTACATTTTAGCACTCTGTTCAAACCAGTTTTCCTCATTTTGTACTTTTTAGACACGTGACGGCAAATGACCAATGTGCATGCTGTATGTATAAGAGAGCCGCAAACGTGTGCACTCGGGAGTGCTGACTTATAGCGTGAAACGTGTTAAAAAAAATGCCAATCTACTCCACGCGTTAACCTTCAGAAAAGGTACGCCTTTCAAGTGCATTCGCAATATCGCCCCGAATTCCTTAGCCGAGTGCCTGAAAGGCTTTCCTTGGTTCGCCGTCATGCAGCTGGTGTTATTTTCTGCAGCACTGGGTAGAGCTGATATACTACACCCGAACTTTCAGCCGGTCCTCTGTGCGTGATGAATGAGCTGTCATCCCTGCATTAAAGCACCTAATCATATCTGCTGCCGTTTCTGGGCCTGCATGCTCTCCAGGCAGACTTCCTCTCCTCCCCGCGCGCGCTGTAATGCTTAGAACAGCGTCTGCGGCTGAAAGCAGCCCAGATCGCGCTGATGTCTAGCAAACAGACTGCCGAAAAACACAACATGAAACTTTGAGTTGGGTCAAACTGGAGGTCAGACAAACGGGCACTGTGAATGAATGGATCGAACGTCGCCCATTTTCTCAAGGCAGATTCACTGACAAAAGAAGCAGAGTGAGGAATGGTTCTTGATACTGGCAGTGATGCTAAATTATGTATTGATTATACATGTTGGGATAGTAACAGGAATACAAAGATAAACATGCTAATACATAATGCAGATGTCATCCTTCATTTTCTAGCTCACTGTGGTATTTGTCGCCCCCACCCCGCGCCAAAACGTACTTCTTAGATGCATTAATTCATAAAATCTTTATTTCGGCTGTCAAGCAATAAAAGTGCAAACATACAGAAAAAAAAGAATCACATTTACAAATAACGTACAATTAAATCACAAGGGGCCTCATTAGGACCCAGGCGGTAAGGGGTTTACGCCGGCGTAAACCATGGCGCCCCTTACCGCCTGAGTACGAGTTCCCTTAGCGCCATGGTGATTTTAACGCCTGCTTTTAGCAGGCGTTAAAATCCATGGCGCTAAGGGACCTTGTTGTTAATTACGCCACCGTAATTTACGGTGGCGTAATTAACGGCTTCCCCACTCCCATTATGCCCTATGGGGCCAGAAATGGGAATGGGGATTGGGGACTTACCGCCCCGCCAACCTCGGAATGGGGCGGTAAGTCCGCCAACCCCCATGGCGGAGTTGGCAGCTTAGCGCCATGGACCATGGTGCTAATAGCGCCATGGTCCTCCGCCAAGGTCCTAATGAGGGCCAAGGTACCATTGCGATCAATAAAAAAAAAGAAGCGATAGGGCTTGAAGGATAAAAGAGATCATTGTGGAATGAAGAAGGGACTCTCACAGCTTCATCCATATTGGCCATTCCTAAACTAGTTCATAAGTGATCACATACTCTTGCATCTCAGCAGCCAAGCTCTATGTATATAATGTGCTGTGCCAACAGCTACATACAAATCAGTGCATAAAAACCAGTGCATACAAATCAGTGCATACAAATCAGTGCATACAAATCAGTGCATACTCTTAAATATTTAACAGCCAGTTCTCTCTGGTGAATCTTATGTCCCTATGTCCCTCAAGATCTGCCTTAAATACAATCTTCTCAATTTCATTGTTCTCGGACACATCAACAAAAAGTGGCTGATTGTTTCGTTAGTGGCCCTACATAGTGGGCATTCACTAGTGCATTCAAATGCAGGGGTGACAATATGAAGGTATTCCTTAAAACCAGGGAATATCAGTTTGGCAGCATCCACTACCAAGGCCTCACCACTCCTTAATCTTAGACTGGATTTCATAACCATTGCCTGGGCCATTAAGGGTACCAACAGATTCTCCCTTTTGACAAGTGGCCTTAAAATGTCCATCCGATGGAGTACTTTTGCTACCATCAAGGGCTAAAATGATGACAGTGCAGCCCTTCCAGATGACTTTGCTTCCAGATTCTTGCCGAACAAAAGGCTGCCTGGGACCGTATCTGAGCCTGGACCGGGAACAAATAAAGGTCAAGATAAACCAAAGATGTAGGTGTGATGCTGGAAAAACATTGTAGGGACAGGGCCTCCATGTCCTTGTCCTGTAGTCCTTTTATCATGTGTGTTCTGTGTTCATTTCTGCACAGGAGTCCATGTGGGATTGCTGGCAGTGCAGCTCTTCCTCTGGTCTGGAGAACAGACCATTGGGATACCCTTATGGCACCCATGTGTGGAGGTACAACTCTGTACCCCTAGTGCATGTTTTTGGGCACCTGTGTTTGGCCGTAGGCTATGGGCTGGTGGCAGCTCTATGCTGAATTTGTCAGGTGCTCTGAGTATCCTCCTTTTTGGGATACCCAGGCCCTGCCATTGGAATCAGTTGATTCCTGATAGGAGGCAAGATGGCCACCGTGGCCTCTTGCTTTCTATTGCCTGTTACCTTGTTTTCCAAAAAGTCCTGGGAAGCCCTGACTCTGTCCCTTCCCCCTGACTGGCTGTTGGGTGGAAGTTCCATATATGGTATTGTGGGGAAGTCCAGGCCAGACTGGCTGGAGCCTTCCCATTGACTGTTTGTTGTGGGTACACCCTTGGGGTGGGACCTTGGTGAATAGAGTGTGTGATCAATATGCACTTCCTGTTATGGGTGTCTGGTTTCTGGTATGTGACACGAAGACTGAAACAGCCCTGCCCGAAACCGGTATGAATGCAGTGTAGAGTGCTGAATGGCTGGGTACTTGTCTCAATGCACATTTCTTGTTGTGAGTGTCTGGAGGGAGGAGAATGGCCTGAAGGCACTGTGAGCCTGATTGGCTGCCTGCCTGCATGAATGCCCTTCTGAATGATTGGTTCCTGAGTGTGACCCAGCAGAGTGAATGAGAGACCAAACAGTATATCTGGGGACCTCTCACTGATGAAAATCATTCAGATGCTGAAGTTGATACTTGATGCTTATCCTTGAAGCCCAGCTAGAAGAAGAAGACTTGCTGCTGCATTTGCTTCGACCCGATCCAAAAGCTGCCAAGGGAGCATCGCGCAGAGCGCTAAACCTTAGCCGAAGTGTCCTGGAAGCCAGCCTTCGAAAGACTCTCAACCAGAGACAGGGACCGCCAAGGAATCCAAAGTAAAGCACCCAAACATTCCATCCACCGTCGTCGACCAGGGTGCGGAGGACCGTCGTAACTGCTGGAGGACCGTTGAAGCCGTGTTGCACAGAAGTGGGGAGAGCTTGACACCGTGCTGCTGATGACCAGAGCCGCAACGCCGCAACGCTCCATTGCTTAAGAACATTTTAATCCAAGGACTCTCTCGCCCGAACCGCCGACTGCTTTGTCCCACCAGAGAAATTCGAGGCCGCCGACGCACCAAGGAGAATCCGCCATTGGATTTCCCGCCAACGGAAAGACCACAAAGACCCCGACGACCAGATGCCCTTTCTGGGCCAAAGTTCTTCAGTTACTCTTTGCGGCAACAAACTATCATTGTCGAGGTCAACCTCGTCTTTGCAGGATGTCCATGACTGATCGTTGACGAGCAATGCCAGGACCAAAGCTGCTGCCTCAACCCCATCAAACTTTTTCCTCAACGACTCTCAACCCAAGGTTCACCTTATTTGAGGACTATCGACGATCTGTGACTCCTACTTTAAAGGGGGTCACTCAAGAAGCGTCTGTCAATGACCCATCAAAGGAAACTGCTATAGCAGGTACATTGGGGTGGTAGAACAATTATAGAAGGAGATAAGACTCTGATAAACACTTTATGGACTGGGCTTGTTTTATATATTTAATTACAGGTTGCCCAGGTGGGGGGATCTTCACACAGAACTGTGACTTAGAAGCTGAAGTACTATTCTGCCTATTGTTTTAACCAAACCAGTTTTCCTCCTATGTCTATTGTTGGTTCACTTTATTAACTGATTTGTTGACATTTGAACTGAGTACAGTTGATGCATTTCAATGGAATCCAAGAGTAATTGTGGTACCACATATAAACTGTATATAATTACCATTTTAGATTGACTTGAGCACAAAGTGTGTTATTGTGATTGTGTACATAACTTGAGCCTATTTATATAAAGAACTGTGTTATCACTAACATAGTATATGGACATTCCTTTGTGGGTGATTGGGGACTACACTGTACTTAAAAACCAGCCTGCATCACCTCCTGAGAGCTTAGGCCTTGATTGCTTGTCCAACATTACCAAATAGAGAATCGTGGCTGAGGTGCTCTGTGCCTCTATTCTGCCATATAGGGAGCAGGAGTACAGATACCTCCCTCGAGTCTTTACACTAGGTGCACTGACCAGCAAAATCAGTTGTTTCTTTAAAAACTTCTGCTCATAAATTATGATTCTTAAAATGTCCCATATCCCCAAAGTTTGGTGCCATGTAGGGCTGCATGAAGTGCCTGTTTCTGAAAAAGGTCAAGTGCGGGGGAGATAGCTACACCACAATGTTTTATGTAAAAAGACAGAATGGCTCCTCACACTTTTTCCAAGAAGCCTTTAAAATATTAGATGTCCCACCAAAGGTCTCCTGGAATCTGAGGCCTAAGAAATCATAGTGATTCACTTGTTCCAGTATCTCCCCACTGGCTTCCAAGCTCAGGCGTCTACCTTTAGTGATGCAGAACCCCTTAATGTCCAGGCTATTATGCAAGTCTATGCAAAACGGACGAGCATACTCGTCCTTGCCAGTACCCAGCGTTGCTCTATGCAGATGACTCTGTTCTTATTTCCACAACCTCTCAAGGTTTATAAAAATCCCTCTCTATTTTCCTGAAAAAATGTAAGGAACTGGGCCTTTCATTAAATGTGGATAAATAGAAGGTCATGGTGTTTAACCCCTTAAGTGGCAAGTACAAGTATGCTCGTCCTTTTTGCATAGACTTGTATAATCAACTTCCTTTCCTCTCCTGCTGTCCCCCCTCCTCTGTCCTCGTCTACCTTGCCTCTACTCTCCCTCCCTGTCCCCTCTCATGCTCCTTCTTCACCTCCTTCTTCTACACCTCCGCAGGGCGTACCTCTGATCTGTACCCCTCCCGGGAAGTCCTTCAAGGTTGGCAACCGCCTCCACATTGCCACTCTTAACTCTCGCTCTGCCATCAAGCATTCCTCTGATATCTGTCGCCTTCTCGAGGAACGGGACTTTGACGTCCTCGGTCTCACTGAGACATGGTTCACAGCCAGCTCTGTCACTAGCTTTGACACACTCCTACCTGATGGTTACATGATCCTCTCCGTTCCCTCGCCTAACCGTGCTGGGGGGGTGTTGCCCTTATCTTCCCTGAGTGGATTCCTGCCACTGTCATTCCTACGCAGACCTACTCCTCTTTTGAATGTCTTGTCTGCCGACTCTCTCTCTCTCCCAGCCATTCCCTTACCGTGGCTACCATCTATTGGCCACCTGGTCAAATTTCCTCCTTCCTCTCTGAGTGGGCTGACCTCTCCTCCTCACTCCTGTCCTCTACCACTCAACTCCTCTTTCTTGGTGACTTCAACATCCACCTGGATGCCTCCTGTCCCCCCACTGGACTCTTTCGTGACCTCTGCGACTCTCTCTCACTCTCTATTCTCCCATATGGGCCTACTCATTCTGCAGGGCACACTCTTGATGCTCTGATCTCTTCTGACCTTCCCCTCTCCGTCCCTCTCTCCATTCCTCTCTCCTGGAGTGATCACTTTCTCCTATCCTCCCAACCCCTCAGGCAAAGCCACCCTCATCATCGCCACCCACCTTCTCGGCCATCCGACCCATGAAGCGCGTGTCAGTTGAGGCTTTCGCTGCCACCTTCTCGCCCCCCCTTTCCCCTTCGGCTGACTCCCACCCTGACACAGCCCTCTCCATGCTCCACTCTGCTATATCTGATACTCTTGATATCCTTGCTCCTCTCATGAGAATCCGCCTGAAGCCCAAAGCCAAATGTAACTCCTGGTATGACTCGGATCTCGTCACCCTTAAACGCAAGTGCAGGGTGGCAGAGAGGAAATGGCGTGTTTCGTGTTCATCCTCTGACAAACTGGCCTGCCGCCTGCTCCAAAGGCAATACCGTCTCTCCGTTCTCATCAAGAAGAGAGCCCTTATCCAAGCCTGCATCTCTGCGGCATCTAACAACTCAGCTGAACTCTTTAAAATCTGCAAGGAGCTTGCCAACCCTGCTGCAGTCTCTACCTCTCCTGTCCCCTCCCAGGCCCTCTGCACGGCACTGGCCTCTCACTTCATCTCTAAAACTCAGGACATCCTGTCCTCACTCTCCTCCTATCACCTCCCTCCCTCTCTTCCCAGCTCTTCCTCTGGCCCTTCTGCAGCCACCCCTCCTCCCTCCTTCTCTGCCTTTCCCCTTTTTTTTCTGCTGACAAGGTCTCCAGACAAGTCCGATCTATGAAAGTCTCATCTAAACAGGTTCACCCCTGTTCCTCCAAAACTATCAAGGACCACATCGACTCCCTGGCTCCTGCCATGGCTGACTTTTGCCACCACTCCTTCGCCTCTGGAGTCTTCCCATCCCCCCTCAAGCACTCAATTGTGCACCCTCTACTTAAGAAACCCTCTTCCAACCCCTCCTGCCCGGCTAACTATCGACCAATCTCCATCACTCCCTTCCTGGGCAAGCTCCTGGAGAAAATAGCCATCTCCCAGCTTAACCTCCATGATGAATCTGTTGGTAGCCTTCATGACCATCAGTGTGGCTTCAGAGCTGCCAGAAGCACGGAAACTGCTCTCCTGAACATCCGTGAAAACTTGCTCTCCAACCTTGATTCTAACACTCCTTGTGTTCTCAATTTGCTCGATCTCTCTTCTGCCTTTGATACTGTCAACCAGGCCATCCTGCTCAACCGTCTCCATGATAACCTGGGTATCACTGGTCAGGCTCTGGCGTGGCTGACTTCTTTCCTTTCCAATCAACCTGTGGGATGTTTTTACCCATGCATCCAAGCCCTACCATAAAACTGGGCAGTACTGGCATGGAAAACATCATGATGGCCACAACTCCCCAGAGAGTACATGAAGAATAGGCTGCCACCCATTTTTGCCTATGTTGTGAGCACAGGAGGGCACTGCCTAAAACCACCATTGGGCTACACACACAGTAGCCTGAAACCATTGGGAATGGCAATGCTGATTTCCAAAAAAGTCAGAACTGTGGGGAATTCATTTTCTTAATCCCAAAAATGGTTGCATTACCAGTACTCACTACTATCAGAAAGCCGTCGTTTTAAAACCACCAGACTTTTGTGTAAAACTGAACAAATGAAACAAAACCAGACCAAGGAAAGACTTGCTAAGAGGTGGATACAATGTAAAACTATATTCTGAAATGACTTGAAGGAAGTAATTATTTAATGTATATGTAAAAATTGTAAGTGATTTAAACTGGGAACAAAAAGTGACATTTAGCTGAAACCTGGCTTAATGAAACTGGATTCTGCCTGACAACTACCCCCGACAGGAGTTGAAACCTGCTCAGCCACTCTTCCCCTTGCCAAAAGGAGTTGTCACCTCTCTGATTAGATTAGGGGTGGAGCAGCTGGGGACTACAGGGAGTTGAACAAAGGCCTGTCCTGGACTCAGGCAAATGTTATATTGGGGGCGTCGTAAAATAGCTTCCTCTTGGGAGAAACTGGGGGGCAGCTGTGCCTCCGTGAACAAGCTGGCTTGAGGAAAGTGGATAAACCAGTTATTCCACCCTGTGATGGCCACACCCCTTTTTGACCAGGGCATAATTTTAAAAAGATAGATAACTCATAGTGCGGACTTGTCAGAATTATATAAGTAATATCATTATTTTTGTGATTTTTCTGTGAACATTTGGACCCTGTGGTGTATTCTGGGGGGTTGCTAGCGGAAAATAGGGTCTCACTCCAAATGTATGCATGTTAAAAATCTGACACTTTATCATCTGTAACCCATATCCCTGGTGCACATTTGTGTAAAATCTGGAAAGGTTTAGAGGTCGTTATCTGGATGAAAAGGGGAGAATTCTGTCATCAGTGGACACGACATCGTACAAAGACAGGGATCGGATGGTTTGGTGCTACAGAAAATATGTTAACCGGACCTATAATATTAGAAAAATTGTGCATAGATAAATATGTATTTGGGTCAGAAATAGATTTGTGTGCAATCTGACAAGGGGAGGTTCCTCTGACCATAAAACCTACAGCATCACTCTGACTCACATTTCCTTCCCCCCAATCAAGGGAGAGAGGAGGAATTGGCCAATGATAAGTGAGAGGGGCAGGTTTAGTTATGACCAACGCACACACCCATTTTCAAAACACATAAAAAGAGACTGCTGGGACAGGTAGGGAGATTCAATTCCATTTGCTGCGGAGCATGCTGACCGACGACTTCACATCCAGAGATCGAGACTTCAAATCCATCAATATCCAGAACCTGTAGCAGAAATTAACTCCAGAATGTGTAGCAGAGAGGCCTGAATCCACCAGCTGAATCCTCTTCAGCAGGCCTCAAAACTAACCAAACTATTCAACAGCCGGGCGAGCTGTTTGAAGTTTTGCTGAGAATTTTTGCAAGAACCTGTAGCAGTACCCAGAAAGCGGTGTTACATCCAGAATCCAGAGAGGCTAGACCAGCAGAGCAGAGCTGACCCAGATCGCTGTGAGCAGAACCAGTGCCTGATTGACCCGCCGAGCAGACAGAACCGCAGCCGGACATGTTGACCAGATCCGTGACGAGGCCTAGTTCAAATTTATATTGTGAGTACCTAGCAGAACTGTGCAGAACCAATCTCTTAGTTAAAATAATCTAATCCAAACTATTTTAACCTAAGTAGAACTGCCTCCTAGAAATCGTGTCATCTGTCATTTTTAAAGCTGCACAACTGTCACCTGTCAATTCTGCAGCTGCAAGCTGTCACCTGTCATTTTGAGTTTACTTTAAATCTGAAAAACTACCTTTATTTAATCGTCTGTATCTCTGGAACCGTTTGGGCTAGGAACGAAATTTAACTTCCATCTGAAGGCTTAGAATGTAAGTTTTCCACCAAGCACAGAACCGACTTCCTACTCCTTTCACTTTTTCCGCTATCACGATTTACGCACTCGCGAAATTTACAGCGATTTGCGATTTTGGCTCAATTTCTCCACTTGTCAAAATAGCAGCTCCATTCTTTCTTTTGTTAAAATCTGTTGCAACTTGGTAATAACTCATAGAGCATTGCTAAAGTGAGCCTGAACTAATAACAACACGCATCTCCCACTCACCCTGAATCTCTAGAGGGAATTAAAATCAGTTGGCTCATTTTCCCATCCATTGCCATCACATTTAAAAAGCATTTTGGGCCTGTGTTTCAAACTCCTACCTGTTTCCTCTAAGCTTGCTGGGGGGGAACTGAATTTCGTATTGTATTTGATTGCATTCCTGAGAACTGTGTGCTCCTCTTCCCATCTCCTTCCATTTCTTACATTGCATAGGGGAGGGGAGTGAATTGCCAGAGAAAAAGTGATTATCTTATCTTTTGCTAAAATCATAACAAGTTATTTCTGTACTGCATTTTATTCCACCTTGCGTTTCCTTGAACCATATAAAGCATTCTTTCCCACCTTGTTCTTCTGTTCCTATTCATAGTTACCTCTTGCTGATTACTGCTCATATGTCTAAGTGTACTATCAGATATTAATTTATTATAAAGTGTGATATATATATATATATATTGTTTAAATTCTCAAATAAACCTTTTAATTTGCAAAACAAACCTACTTCTTGGCTCAGTGGGGTCAGGGGGATTCGAAGAGGGGGGTGTTATACAAGGGTGGTCATCCAGAGTACTGAACTAGACATAAAAATACATAAATTAGGGTTTTCCTCAGCATCCCAGACTAGGCATTGACTTGGCTGTAGTGTTGATTGAATATCGCTTACAAAAGTGGGGGCTCGGAGCCGGGATATTCTGGGTTAGATTTACCACTTGTGCGGATTAATACAGTGTGCCAACTGACCAGATACACATATCCGGTTAGATCACCACGCTGTTTTACACTGTGAAAGCATCCCTCAAAGGAAAGCTCTAAGGAAACGGTCTGTTTTGCAAAATAAAATACAAACTTCTGTAAGTCAGGAAAGAACTCAAATTCCAGAATGACGACCTTGGTAGATATGAAAATAGCCAGAGAGCACTTCTTACATAAGCTATTTGTGAGAGGTGAGTGGACTCATCAGGACCAAACGGTCTGGTTGCAGGCAATCGCGCAACAGGTCACTGAAACAGGTTCAGATATATGGGGAGATCAGGATCCCCTACATGTGGCCCTGAGTGAACTATATATGGCCCCTAAAGCCAAAGATGAACATAATAAGATTGCCAGGATAGCAGCATATTTGTATCTATATATGGGACCCATGCAGGACAAATGTGCTGAAGGCCAAGATCTGGCAAATAGGCAACAGATGGCGTTAGAGAAGGCCCAATCTGATCTGGACTCTTCTGAGCAGAGGCTGCTCAGGAGCCAGGAGTCAGAAAAGGACAGCAGACAGTACATCACTAAAATAAAGGAGGATATGGATGTGCTGCAACAGGAAAAGGTGGACCAGGATACCAGATTTCTGGCCTTGCAGAAGGAGTAGGAAGAAGGTTTGGACTCCCTACTGCAGAGCCAGAAAAAGCTGGAGCAACAATTAGATTTCAATAGGGCATGTGCCGAGCAGGTAGTCACCCTGCAAAGCCACCTAGATAGGGAGAAGGCAGAGAGCAATAAACTGATTTTGAAAGACCTGGATTCCCAGGCAGAGTTTGACCAGGAGCGCCAGAAAGCTGGTGCCTTCCAAAGGCAAAGGGACGACCTGGCGGCACAGAGGCAGGCTCTTAGTCAGGAAAGGGATACCTTAGGCCAGGAAGTCTGCCACTTAAAAAGGAAAATGGAAGAAAATCACCTGGCCCTCCAGGGACTGGGTGACCTCCAAAAAGAACACCAGAACTTGTTAGAGCACACCAGGAGGGTGGAGGATGCTCTGGCAAGAAAGGAGCAGGCCAATAGGGACACAGCTCAGGAGGTAACCCTCCTGCAGCAGAGACTGGCCCAGTACTCCAGGACCAATCAGGAGGCACAGAGTGAAAATGAGGCTCTCTGTCAGCACAATGATAGGCTCCAGCAACAGGTAGCGATGCAGGAGAGACTGATAGAGTCTAGTAAGGCCTTAACTGAGGAACTGAAAGCGCAGGCTCTTGCATTGCAACAGGGAGCAGGGGCTGATAGAGACGGTGTGCGCTGGGAAAGGGAAACGCCTGAGCATAAACTCAGGAGCCCTGGTACCAGAGGCCTTCATCTCTCCCAGTCCCTGGACTCTGCCACCCCTATGTCCCCTCGCGCACATGAGCCCAGGGCCACGGGGATGGCAGATTACTATCCAGCTAGAAGTATGGGGCTCATAGGCCAGTACCACCCAGGAATGGAGGGGTGGGCATCCGGGTATGGGCACCCAAGCACAGTGCAATTTAGTGGGGGACCCCAGGAGAGTAGGCCCATTAAGGCCATCCTTAAAACCTCTGCCCAGTTAGGTCAGTGGGGGGTACCCATCAAATCCTGGCAGCAAGGAGGGTGTCTGAAGACTCCTCTGAGCATTACAGGACTCAGGAGACCAGGACCCCACATTCCGCCAGCCATTCCCAGGCTCGCAGAATCCGGGAAAACCTGGAAGATCAGACGGGCACCTCTGGGAGCAGTGCTTCTGAGTCAGAGGATGAATGGACCAGGGTTACCAGAACCAAAAAGGCCAATAAGGCAAAAAGGGCTTTGCTTAAGGACCCATTGAAACAAATAAAGGCAATAAGGAGTGTTATCACGCCTTATCATAAGAACGCCAAGTATTCTGTTTGGGAACACTTGGATCTCTATGAGCAAATGATGGAGACTTTCCATTTGAAGGACAGCAATAGCTGCATCCAGTACGTCAAATGGACGTTCTCCCCAGAATACTCCAGTTTCTTTGCGGGGCTGGAGGACCAAAATCATTTAAGATGGTCCACCTATAAAGTGGCCATCTTGAAACATTTTTCTGTTCACCGAAATCCTCAAGAGGCTCGCAAGGCAGCCTACAATTTGCAATGTGTGGAGGATCAGGCCCCACAAGAGTTTGTGCAAGAATTAAAGCGTGCTTTTGCGCAGACCACCAGAAGGGTGCGCACGGATAGCAGAGAATTTATCAATACGTTTTTCCATGCCTTACCCAAATACATAATGACCCAGCTCGTGAGAGATTTTCATGAGAAAAGATCTTTGAGAAAAGATCTTTAGACTGGGTCATTGAACAGGCTACCCGGATCTATGAGGTGCAGAAGCCCATCAAAAATAAAAATAACGCGCCGAAAAACCCCAAAACCAACAGCAGGTAAAGGTTGCCCCCGTTTTAGATTTGGAGATGGGGGGGCCTAAAAACCTGCCTGCACCAAATAATTCACAGCCCAGAAGGCCCTCGGGCCAGTCACAGACAGGGAGTCGAGGAGGTAGTCCCACTAATGGGGTCCCCCGCTCCCCTGACTATGTAAGTCCCCGCTACAAGGGAAACCGACCAATCCTGGGTTATGTGTGGACTCCTCCAGCCCAGATTCCCAAGGCTCTCCACAGAATTCTGCCCAAATCTCTTCACTAGCAATAGCCAAAACCAGAAAGTTAGCCCACCAGTTGTCCAAAAATGTGTATTATCTGTGCCCCCTTGAGGAGAAGGAGGGAAGATACTATGCCCCGGTACAAGTACAGGGGCAGGGTACAATTTTGGCACTGGTGGAAACTGGATCCCAAGCTACCCTTCTGTCCAAAAAGGGCCTTTGAGGAACTAAATGCAGGAAGGGGGGAGAATTACCGAATTCCTCTCACCTCTCTTCCTGGACAACTGCAGAACTTTGACGGGAAGGAAATTCCTGTCGAGGGGACTGCAGATTTGGACATCAAAATTGGGCGACACAAGGTGAAACACCCGGTCATAGTAGTGACTCCAGAGGGCACCCCTTGTTTACTAGGGAATGGCCTCCTGAGAAGGTTGTCACCCCTAATAGATTGCGTAAACAAGGTCCTCTGGACCCAGACTAGTCGACCAATAAAATTAAAACAGAGTGTCAACCATGTTAGTTTAAATGGCACCTGCCACATGGTTGAACAAAAATCTGACCAAGTAGAATTTCACTTCCAGAACAACCAAATTCCAGACGTGACAATAATAGCAGTAGGAAAACAGACTGGTGATGGGGGGTCCTCTATTTCTGAAAATCAACCTTCCTTCCAGTTTAAGGTGGTATTCCACACTGGAAGGAAACACCCTGAAATTCTTTACCAATCCACAATCAGACACTCCCACTCCTATAGTCCAGAAAGATGTGAAATCAGCTCAGAGCCTGGCTGATATTCAGCAAATTGGAGAGCAGTTGTTCATCCCTGTTCAGTTGAATGATGGGAAGGACTCTGTTCTCGCTCGAGTGTGTGTGAACAAGGGTAAGAGCTTCATCAGCGAAGCCATGTTCCGCCAACTCCCAAAAAATCCAGCCATTCCCACATTCAAACGGATATTTATTTATTTATTTATTTATTCGTATTTGTTAAGCGCACAGAATCAGCCCTGAGGCATCGTGGCGCTGGTTACAGAGATAGTGCTGGTTACAGGAAAAGCGTGACTTAGTTACAGCATAGAGGCATACAAGCATACAGGTTTAGACAATAACAATATTTAGCAATGTGTGCCTGTTTGGCTGTAGGTAGAGGAAATTTAGTTAAAGAGAGAGGTTTTGAGTTTTTTTCTAAACGCTGTGAGGGAGCCTTCTGCTCTTAAAGCGTGGGGGAGATTGTTCCAGAGTTTTGGTGCTATGTAGGGGAGACCCCGCCCTCCTGCTGTAGTCTTATTGATGCGTGGTACAGTGAGTTGGTTAGTGTAGCACAGTCTGGTAGGTCTGGATGAGGTCGGTCTAAGAATAGTGTCTGAGAGATATGATGGTGCAGTGTGGTGGATACATTTGTGGGTAGTAGTCAGTACCTTGAAGGTGATGCGTTCTTTGACAGGGAGCCAGTGAACTGATTGTCTTGCCTGTGAGATGTGGTCCCTTTTGGGGATGCTTAAGGCTGCTCTTAGGGCGTTATTTTGAGTGACCTGAAGTTTATTTAGGTTTTTTCAGAGGTGCCGGCTAGGAGTGCATTGCAATAGTCAAGTTTAGCGCCTATGGTAGCTCTTGCTATTGATAGGCAGTTTTCTTTGTAGAGGAATGGTTTGATGGCGTTGATTAATTTAGTGCTTAGTGCAGATGGAGAGACAATGGCACTAACTTGTTTGTCGATAGACAAGATTGCATCAATGTAGACCCCTAGCGTTTTCACAGAAGATAGGACTGGGATAGTGCAGTTGTCGATGTTGAAATTGGCATAGCGACTATCTAGCCTGGCCAGTGTTAATTTTTGGCCGAGGATAAGGATTTCAGTCTTATCCCAGTTAAGACATAGGCCGTTAGTGGCCATCCAAGTTTGAATGGTGGCGTATATGTGTTTTAGAGCCAGAGCGTCTTTGTGGTATGAGCCTGTTAGTGGGAGGAGCACTTGGGTGTCGTCTGCGTAGTTGGTGTAGGCAATCCCAAGTGCATCCAGTGTATCGAAAAGGGGCTTAGTGAATAAGTTGTATAGCGTAGGTGCTGTACAAGAGCCTTGAGGGACACCGCAGTGTATTATGGATAGTGTTGCATTGGAAGTGTTAGAAAAGACTTTCATGGCCCTCCCTTCAAGAAATGATGTTATCCATGAGGTGGTTTGGTCAGAGAAGTGTGCAGAGTGGGAGAGGTGTGAGGTGAGGGTCTTGTGGTCCACTAGGTCGAATGCCGCTGAGAGGTCGAGGAGAAGTAAAAGGGCGGGTTTACCTGTGTCCAGTATCTTGGTTATTTGGTTTTTAAGGTCCAGCAGAGCAGTCTCTGTTCCATGACCTTTACGGAAGCCTGACTGTCTGGTACCTAGGATGGAGTTAGTTTCAAGGTATAGTTGGATTTGGCTGTGTGCCACTTTATCTAAAATCTTGAGAAGGAAGGGGACTGTTGTTATAGGTCTGTAGTTGTTAGGCACCGTGGGGTCGAGAGTGGGCTTTTTTAGAAGTGGGCGCACCCAAGCTTCTTTGAGACTGTCTGGGACAGAGCAGGTCTTGAATGAGGCATTAATAAATGCGGTAATGATTGGGGCAAGTGGTTCAGCGCAGTCCTTGATCAACTTTGGAGGGCATGTATCGGCTTTGCAAGTCGATGGTTTCAAATGTTTCAGAATGTCCAGGACTTCCAGTTCTGAAACTTCGTTAAAGGCAAATTTGGGGATGTTAATGGTTTTGCTAGATGATTGAGAATCGACAAATGGGAAATGGACCTGGAGGCACCTAATTCCAAACATCTCCTGCCAAGCAGGTGTATGCTCAAAATCTCCATTGGCAACAAGAGCATAGTCCATAATTGTTGGGTCGTGCGAGACGTCACTGCCACCTTTTACTTAGGCAGTAACATTCTCAATCGCTTTGCCATTAGTTTGGACCTAATAAACTTCAAAGCTTGGTCCCAATTAGCGGATAATCCCATGGGCTTTGATGATCCAGAAAAAGCATTTAGGTCAGCTCAATTGCTACCTTATGCAGTTGAAATTCAGATTAAAGAGGAAGTCACCATCCCAGAAAGGACCCGACAATTCTCCCTGGGAGTGAAAGTTAAAAGAGGACAAAAATTGAAAAACCCTGATGCTTATATCCATCTAAATGCTTCTCTCCAACAGCAAGGGTTAGGGGTAAACCCAACACCATTAGTCAACATAGAACATGACACCATTCCAATAGAGGTGGATAACAGCGACTTAGAGTATTACTCTAGCCGCAGGCACCATTATTGGAATGGCGATTGATGACCGACATTTCTCCATTGATTTAGGAAATGAACTGTTAGGACCAATCCCCAAGGACTGTTTTGACAGTGACAGTGAGGACAATACAACACCAGACAGGATTTTCACCCGGCATGGGGGGAACTTCCGGTGTACACTTCTTGCCCTTATGGTAAGGAAGATGTGACTTGTGACTTCAGGAGGGATGAGGTGATTTTCCAGGTCCATGAGGGCTGCCTTTCCCACCTGAAGCCTCCAGTCCAAATCAGCACACTGTCCCGGGACTTCTCCACCCAGCTGGAGGAAGCCGCTGAGATAGCCAAACCAGAAGTCTTTCCAGGCTTCAGGCAGATGGTGGAAGAGAGAGTCAACCTAGCTGATGCCTGTGTGACTCAGGAACAGAAGCAAAAGTTGAAACAAGTTTTCTTGGATTTCCAAGATCTCTTTGCGGTAGACTCATATGACTGTGGTTGCACCGACATCCACACCACAACAATTCCCACGGACCCTGGAATGACTCCAGTGTTTGTGAAGCAATATCGCTTGCCTCTCGCATCCATGGAGTCCCTTACTGAAATAAATAAGAACCTTGAGTCCCGGGGAATAATCCGTCCAGTCCACAGCACTTTCAATAATCCGGTGCTGGGAATATTGAAGCCAAACGGCCAGTGGAGACTCTGCGCCGACCTTAGGGAGCTCAACAAACGGGTCCATACTTCCCGATGGCCTCTGCCCTACATTGACCAAGGGCTGGCCCAGATTCAGGGGTCACAGGTATTCACAGCAATAGACCTGACCAATGGATACTGGACCGTGCCTGTCAGTAGGGAGGACCAATACAAACTGGCTTTTACCTTTGGGGGCCAGCAGTACACATGGACCCGGACTCCCTTCGGATACCTCAACTCCGGCAATTAATTCAACATTTTCCTACATAAGGCCATGCCCGACCTGGGTGCGAGGGGTAACCTGGCTTATGTAGATTATGTCCTCATCAAAAGTTCATCTGTGGAGGAACACATAGCGGAGATCCGTTATGTTCTGACACAGTTGAGGGCCGCCGGAGCAAAACTTTCCTTTCAGAAAGCACAGTGGTGTAGAACCCGTGTTAATTTCTTGGGGCATGAGATTACTCCTCAGGGTCTCTGTCCCCAAGAAAAGAAAGTGGAAGCACTCCAGAAACGGAAGGATCCCACAACTCTGCGGGAACTAAGGGGCCTCCTTGGACTGACTAATTACAGCAGAAAGTTCATTGAAGGCTACACAGAGATCCCTAGACCCCTGATTAATCTCTTGAAGGGGGGGGTCAAGTGGGAATGGGGTCCAGAACAAACCGAGGCAGTAAGACAACTCAAAAGAAGCCTCTCACAAGCGCCTTGCCTAGCTTACCCTGTCAGAAACAAGGAGTTCTTCCTGGAGACAGGGTTCTCTAATCCGTGCTTGATGGCAGTATTATACCAAAAGCATGACAAGGTCAAGAAAGTAATCTCCTATGCAAGCAAAACTTTATCCTCTGTGGAGGAAAAATTCAACGATTGTGAGAAGGCACTCCTGGCAACGGTGTGGGCATTGAAGAATTACCGCCCGCTTATCCAGGGGGAACACATCATAGTGGAGACTCCACACCAGCCTCTGCAATATCTCCAAAGTGACAGAATCCGGGCCAGAAATGTGAGTAATTCCCGAATTACTTCCTGGATTCTGTCAATGCAAAGCTTTCTTGTAGAGGTCAGAAATGGCCAAAACAAGAAGAGTCCCCTCGCGCAAGGTCTGGCTGACTTGCATGATTGTACCAGAGAAAACTGTCTCGAGGACGAAAGTCTAAAAATCAAGGACAACTTGGAGGCATACCTTAATTCCCCACACAAAGTCATTGAAGAAGACAAGTGTGAGGGAATGCCCACTGTCTATGTGGATGGATGCTCTAACCATGTTGACAACAACTGGGAGAAAGAACTGGTGGCCGGCGTAGGGAATGCATGGGTGAAGGAGTTTCCAGAACCCTCCGCTGGATACAAAATTGGTCCCCGAAGTAGTCAGGTTGCAGAATTGATGGCTGTGCATCAGGCCATCCTCACTGCTGTCCAACATCAACTCCACGAACTGGTCATAATCACAGATTCGGATTATATACGGAACGGGTTCGTGGAGCACCTGCTCAACTGGAAAACCAGAGGCATGTTATGCGCTAATAACAAACCCCTGAAACATGGGAAGTTAATCCAAAATATTGATGATCTGGTCACATCGAATGGGATGACCATCTACTGGAAAAAGATCAAGGGTCATTCCAAAGTAGAGGGACCAGACAAAACTGGAAATGACTTAGCTGATCAGCTGGCCAAAACCGGGGCTATCCAAGGGCATCTAATAGAATTAGTGTCCCTGTTGGGGGAAATCCAGGTCACTGCTATCACTAGGTCCCAGACAAATGCTCACAATGATCTTTCAACTGCACAATGGAGTAAGGAGACCCCTGATGCTGATTTAATTACAGCTCAGAAGGGGGATCCAATTATTGGTAAGTTTTACCAACACCTTGAGGACCCTGAGAACTTTCCACTGACGGATATCGATTACATTGGGAAAGAGGACCTAAGAGTGTTGATGAAATGTCCAAAAATGTTCCGAATCCAAGACGGTTTGCTGGTAAGGAAATCCAAAGCTGGCCACGATCAGTGGGTGGTTCCTACCTCATTCCGAAGCCTGATGTTAAGTCACGCCCATGATGCGGCCACCGCCGGTCATAGGGGGTTTCACACAACACTGGAAATCTTAAGAGAGGTTGCATACTGGTCACACATGGGGCAGGACCTCGACCAATACTTGAAGGGGTGTCTTGTGTGTGCACAATTTCAGCCATCATCCCTCACACACCGTGCGCCTCTCCAAAAGAGGGGGATGACACTGCCATGGTCAGATTTGCAAATCGACTTTGTAGGCCCTGTAATCCGCTCGTCTAGAGGAAACAAGTACATGTTGACCGTTACATGCTTGTTTACCAAGTGGGTGGAATGTCTCCCAGCCCCAAACTGCAAGGCAGAAACAGCAGCTGCCCTGATGATTAACCACATCTTTTCCTGTTTTGGTCTACCTCAAATGATTGAGTCAGACAGAGGTAGCCACTTCACCAGTGAAGTAATGACAAAGATGTGGGAGATTCTGGGGGTTAAAAGAAAGCTACACATTGCTTACAGGCCAGCTTCTTCTGGAGCAGTAGAGAGATACAACCGAACCATTGTGAGCATATTAAAAAAGTTTGTGGCAGATTCTGGGCCAAGTTGGGATATCCGATTACCTCTGGTCCTAGTGGCCATCAGATCTACCCCTTCATCTGCAACCAAATTGTCACCATTTGAGTTGATGACTGGACGCAAGATGGTGCTTCCCCAGCATTTGCTCTACAGAACCCAAGAGCAAACGTTGATAAATGCCTCCACAACTCATGAGTATGTGAAGAATTTAAGGAAACACCTTCAGCATGCTTTTGCCTATGCTCAGCGGAATCTAGAAAGATCAGCCGAGAGCATGAAGACCCACTATGATTTAAAAACTACCCGAAAGGAATATAAGGAGGGTAATCGGGTCTATCTATACAATTTCCAAAGGAACCAGGCCAAACAGCGAAAATTCTTGCCTACATGGAAGGGACCGTTTGAAATTATAGACAAGATCTCCCCTGTTGCCTATAAGATCTGCATCCCCAAAGGCAGTCTGGCGGAAGGGGAAGACAAGTGGGTACATATAAATCAGCTAAAGTGTTGCCATCCCAGGCACACTCTGCAGCAACTGGAGGAGTCCTCTGCAATACCAGAGGGGGCCGCTCCAGAGTAATTCAGTTCCAACCCTAAAATATCCCATATATAGTCTCTAAAATATTATGACGCTTGTAAGCCACTGTCTCTGAATTATATCTTGTTTTTAAAAATTGGAATGCTATGTCTATTAAAGTATAAAATGTATATGTCGCCCCACTATATCAATAGTGGGGGAGAAATGTCTATGAATAGGTATTGCTGCTTTCCTTTGTCATCCTAGGAGAAAGAAAACATGGAGACTGACGACGGAAGGCAACCTGGGGACCGGAAGCGAAGATCCGAGGGGCCCGTGGTACCGCCCAATCCTCCCATCAGGACCAGCAAGGAGAACTGATTGATAGACTGGAGGGAGGAAAAGATGCTGAACGGTGCCACCTATGGAATTGGAAGAAGAGGAGGCGAACATCCCAGATCTTGCAAGTTCCATCAGTGAAAGGACAGAATGGCCATCGCAAGAGGGGGGGCTTGTGGGCTGTTTTTACCCATGCATCCAAGCCCTATCATAAAACTGGGCAGTACTGGCATGGAAAACATCATGATGGCCAGAACTCCCCAGAGAGTGCACAGGGAAAACATGAAGAATAGGCTGCCACCCATTTTTGCCTATGTTGTGAGCACAGGAGGGCACTGCCTAAAAACACCATTGGGCTACACACACAGTAGCCTGAAATCATTGGGAATGGCAATGCTGATTGCCAAAAAAGCAACTCAGAACTGTGGGGAATTCATTCTTAATCCCAAAAATGGTTGCATTACCAGTACTCACCACTATCAGAAAGCCGGCGTTTTAAAACCACCAGAATTTTGTGTAAAACTGAACAAATGAAACAAAACCAGACCAAGGAAAGACTTGCTAAGAGGTGGATACAATGTAAAACTATATTCTGAAATGACTTGAAGGAAGTAATTATTTAATGTATATGTAAAAACTGTAAGTGATTTAAACTGGGAACAAAAAGTGACATTTAGCTGAAACCTGGCTTAATGAAACTGGATTCTGCCTGACAACTACCCCCGACAGGAGTTGAAACCTGCTCAGCCACTCTTCCCCTTGCCAAAAGGAGTTGTCACCGCTCTGATTAGATTAGGGGTGGAGCAGCTGGGGACTACAGGGAGTTGAACAAAGGCCTGTCCTGGACTCAGGCAAATGTTATATTGGGGGCATCGTAAAATAGCTTCCTCTTGGGAGAAACTGGGGCGCAGCTGTGCCTCTGTGAACAAGCTGGCTTGGGGGAAGTGGATAAACCAGTTATTCCACCCTGTGATGGGGGAAGCCATACCCCTTTTTGACCAGGGCATAATTTTAAAAAGATAGATAACTCACAGTGCGGTAAGTAATATAATTATTTTTGTGATTTTTCTGTGAACATTTTGAGAGGCGTTAGGACCCTGTGGTGTATTCTGGGGGATTGCTAGCGGAAAATAGGGTCTCACTCCAAATGTATGCATGTTAAAAATCTGACACTTTATCATCTGTAACCCACATCCCTGGTGCACATTTGTGTAATATCTGGAAAGGTTTAGAGGTCGTTATCTGGATGAAAAGGGGAGAATTCTGTCATCAATGGACACAACATCGTACAAAGACAGGGATCTGATTGTTTGGTGCTACAGAAAATATGTTAACTGGACCTATAATATTAGAAAAATGGTGCATAGATAAATATGTATTTGGGTCAGAAATAGATTTGTGTGCAATCTGACAAGGGGAGGTTCCTCTGACCATAAAACCTACAGCATCACTCTGGCTCACATTTCCTTCCCCCAATCAAGGGAGAGAGGAGGAATTGGCCAATGATGAGTGAGAGGGGCAGGTTTAGTTATGACCAACGCACACGCCCATTTTCAAAACACATAAAAAGAGACTGCTGGGACAGGTAGGGAGATTCAATTCCATTTGCTGCGGAGCATGCTGACCGACGACTTCACATCCAGAGATCCAGACTTCAAATCCATCAATCTCCAGAACCTGTAGCAGTACCCAGAAAGCAGTGTTACATCCAGAATCCAGAGAGGCTAGACCAGCAGTGCAGAGCTGACCCAGATCGCTGTGAGCAGAACCGGTGCCTGATTGACCCGCCGAGCAGACAAAACTGCAGCCGGACGTGTTGACCAGATCCGTGACGAGGCCTAGTTCAAATTTATATTGTGAGTACCTAGCAGAACTGTGCAGAACCAATCTCTTTGTTAAAATAATCTAATCCAAACTATTTTAACCTAAGTAGAACTGCCTCCTAGAAATCGTGTCATCTGTCATTTTTAAAGCTGCACAACTGTCACCTGTCAATTCTGCAGCTGCAAGCTGTCATTTTGAGTTTACTTTAAATCCGAAAAACTACCTTTATTTAATCGTCCATATCTCTGGAACCGTTTGGGCTAGGAACGAAATTTAACTTCCATCTGAAGGCTTAGAATGTAAGTTTTCCACCAAGCACAGAACCGACTTCCTACTCCTTATACTTTGTCTGTTATCAGGATTTACGCACTCGCGAAATTTACAGCGATTTGCGATTTTGGCTCAATTTCTCCACTTGTCAAAATAGCAGCTCCATTCTTTCTTTTGTTAAAATCCGTTGCAACTTGGTAATAACTCATAGAGCATTGCTAAAGTGAGCCTGAACTAATACCAACACACATCCCCCACTCACCCTGAATCTCTAGAGGGAATTAAAATTAGTTGGCACATTTTCCCATCCATTACCATCACATTTAAAAAGCATTTTGGGCCTGTGTTTAAAACTCCTACCTGTTTCCTCTAAGCTTGCTGGGGGGGAACTGAATTTCGTATTGTATTTGATTGCATTCCTGAGAACTGTGTGCTCCTCTTTCCATCTCCTTCCATTTCTTACATTGCATAGGGGAGGGGGGTGAATTGCCAGAGAAAAAGTGATTATCTTATCTTTTGCTAAAATCATAACAAGTTATTTCTGTACTGCATTTTATTCCACCTTGCGTTTCCTTGAACCATATAAAGCATTCTTTCCCACCTTGTTCTTCTGTTCCTATTCATAGTTACCTCTTGCTGATTACTGCTCATATGTCTAAGTGTACTATCAGATATTAATTTATTATAAAGTGTGATATATATATATATTGTTTAAATTCTCAAATAAACCTTTTAATTTGCAAAACAAACCTACTTCTTGTCTCAGTGGGGTCAGGGGGATTCTAAGAGGGGGGTGTTATACAAGGGTGGTCATCCAGAGTACTGAACTAGACATAAAAATACATTAATAAGGGTTTTCCTCAGCATGCCAGACTAGGCATTGACTTGGCTGTAGTGTTGATTGAATATCGCTTACAGACCCTCCCAGGTCCAACTTGGGTCCTTCCTCTCTGACGTCTTCTTCTCCACCTGTGGTGTTCTAATCTCTCTCCCTGGCTTTTCAACCAGTACCTGTCACTCCTTGCCCACTGCATTGCCGCCCTCTGCCCCAACTTTCAGTGCTATGCGGACGATACCCAGCTCATTTTCAGGCTACCCTCGGCCTCCTCCTCTCCTTCCCTCATCTCTGACTGTCTGTCTGCTATCCAGGAATGGTGTGCTGCCAATGACCTCTGCCTTAATGCCAGTAAGTCTGAGATTCTACTCATTGGCACACCCACTCTCCTTTCCTGCAGCTATCTGGCTGGCCTCTCTTGGCCCTCTTCCTGCTCCTACCTGCAAGGCTAAAAACCTTGGGGTCATCTTCGACTCTACACTCTCCTTCTCTCCTCACATATCTGACGTCTCTAAGAAGTCACACTACCAGCTGCACCTCCTCAGAGGTATTCTTCCCTTCCTCTCCTTCCCCCAGAAGCTCACTGTCTCCCGAGCCCTGGTTCTCTCGAAGCTGGACTACTGTAACAGCCTCTATCTTAATCTGCCTGCCTCCACTCTCCGCCCTCTGCAACTCATCCAGAACAGAACTGCGAGACTTGTCCTTGGACTCAAGCCCAGGGACCGTATCTTTCCAGGACTGAAATCTCTACACTGGCTCCCAGTGGCTGCGAGGATTAAGTTTAAAACCCTCTGCATTATCCACAAGGCCTTCTGGGGCCTGGGGCCAAAATACCTTCAACTCTCTCTGCCTAAATATCTTCCTTCCCGAGCCCTTCGCTCATCCGTCTCCAACTCCCTCAGGGTCAACCGCTTCTCAAAGCAACGAGCTGGGGGTAGATCTCTCTCCGCGGCAGGGGCCTCCCTCTGGAAAAGACTTTCTGCCTCCCTGAAACTTGAGGAGATCCATCTCCGGTTCCGGAAGCACCTCAAAACCTTCCTCTTTGCTTCTGCTTTCTCTGTCCCTCTCCCCTGCTAATTCTACACTGAAATTGCACTGAATCTGCAACTGGGCCACTCTCACCGACCTCGGTCCTGGGCCCAGCCACCCTCCACTTGCACTGCCTCCCTGGCATCGCATCCCCTGCACTGCGGGACTGTCTCTGTATCCCTACAGCCCCCCCTTCCCAGCACTTGCCTGCACTTACCTTGCACTTGCCACCAGCTGGCCCTATTTATTTATTTATTTTTATTCTACTTACTTGTACTGCACTTCCCCCTCCCTTTCCCCTTGCACTTTTCCCTTCCCCTACCCCTGCACTTGCGCGGTCTGAATGATACCTGGCCTAGTAGGATCGTTGTCTGTCTTCCCCTTGTTCCCCCCCCCTGCCTCGTCGCGCCTTGAAACACTTGTCTATAGGCATGTTACAAATGCCATATCATATCATATATCATAGCCTTGCACTTTTAAAGGCCAATTTAGAACAACCTTGACATTCATTAATCAACCTATCGATAATGTCCTGTATATGTATGTTGAACAAGAGTGGGGCCAAGGTGCACCATTGTCTGACCCCTCTCACTACATCAAATGGGTGGGATAAATCGCCTCCCAATCCATATCTAACACTTGCATTTTTGCAAGAGTACAACTGGGAGATAATATAAATCAAACTCCGGGGGGCTTTATGGGCCATTTGTATTTGCCATAGTGTTTTCCTGCTAACAGTCAAAAGGCGTACTAAGATCTAAGAAGGCCATGTATAAATTCATTTTTCTCATGATTGCATATTTCTGAATCAAAAGTGAAAACATGAAACACTGGTCAATGGTGCCCCGATTTGCTCTGAATCCACCCTGAATGTTATGGATAACTCGTTCTCTGTCTGCCCATTCTTGTAAGTGCCTCAATATCACAGTACCAAACACTTTCGCTATACTATCTAGGAGTGAGATTGGGCGATAATTTGCTGGCTGATCTTTCCACCCTTCTTATAAATTGGGAAGATCACAGCCTGTTGCCATGAGGGTGGGCTATCACCACGGGACAGTACAGCATTAAACACCTTGGAGAGGACCTTGGCCCATGTAACCATCTCTTCTGTTAAGAAATCAATGGGAATGAGGTCGGGGCATGCAGCCTTTCCTGGTTTAAATGAGTTTATGGCTGCAGCCACCTCCTCGATGGTCACCATCATGGTCCCCCCTGCGCTAACTGAGGCAGCGGAATATGTACTAATCCGTGCCAATGCTGTTTTATAAAGACTTGAGAAGTGTGACCGCCAATCGCCCTTGCTTATGCAACTCTGCATTGCACACTCTCCCTCTGGGGCTCTATCGGCCACCTATTTCCAGAATAAGACACCATCCCCTGCTTGTAGGGAATTTAGGAGGGATGACAATTTCCCTGTGGAAAACCTTTTCCTTTTTAAACTGAGCATGTTCTTATATTCCACTTGTAATGCTAGCAGTTCAGACTTATCAAACCCCCTTTCCCTTTTGATGCAATCCCTTTCCCTTTTGATGCAATCTATAATTTTACCTTTTGCAAGTGGCAATCTCTATCATACCAGCCTGGTCTTGTTATAGCCAATCTTTTCACAGTCTTGATGGGGAAGAGATAAAAGGTATAAGATTGGCTGTTAGGGACTCATTCTCACTGAGGTTTGATTCTGCATCCATGGGTTCAAAGCCGATTGCTTGGAAGTTTCCAATAATCAATTTATATTTACACAGCTGTGGATCGTGATTCATTGATTTGGACCACTTCATTGTCCTCCTAGCACTACCACTAATTTCCACTGGATGTGAATTAGCTGGGAGTACACAATCAAACTGGTTGATGGTATTCCCTAAGAGATTTACGGTAAGAGGGAAATTATCACTTTCGCTCCTGTCCGCAATCTCAAAATCGAACACTCTATCCCAGTCAGGCACAGAAACAAGGGTGTAATCAATTAGGGAGCTCCCCTTGTATCCCTGCAAGGTCATCTTTGCCAGTTGATCCCTTACGAATCTGCCATTGCATTCTAGATTATGCACGCTGATTCCAATTCCTGAATGTATTGTCTCCTAGGGTGCCTTGCTATCAGGGCCGGGATATTCGAGACCTAGTCCTGGATGTCCCATAGCTCTGATAGTTCTTTGAGGGGCTCAATCTGCAGACTACTAGGAGGAGGGGGTTGATGTCATGTTTCCGCCAAAGCCTCTAATGTGGCTGTGCCCTGTGTATCAGCAGGTTTGTTATTGATATTATATAATCAGACCTTTTCTTTAGCCCCAAACCTGATTGATAAGGCTTGTAGATCCTGGGACCCCAAGTGGAGCTGTTCAATCCTCCAATCGACCGATGTATGAAACCAGGCCTATAAACCCCGACTATGTCCTTATGACCCTTAACTGCCAGAATGGCAAAGGATTGATAAACCTGGAAAATCGGGGGCTCAACTGCCCAAGTCTGCTGCACCCAGTTACCTACGGGTTTGGTGCACACTACAAATTAATAAACAAACAAACAAACAAACATAACAATTTGAAATTTTCAGATGTAAGTACACCAGTCAGGAATGTCCAGCAACCATGTTGACACCATTAATGTTCCAGGATAGGAGCCTTATAGGGCCCTTTTCACTCACATTGTGCTTCCCTACACCCCCCAGTCAATCGACTCCTTCTAGATCTATGTGCTTTACCACCCATCTGGTACATGATGATCCCCCTGGCCCTGCTACTCCCAATAACCAATTATTATAAAATTCTCCATGTGAGCCACAGGGCCTATTTCCCACTGGGGTCACAGCCCCCGGTTTGGCCATTAGGCCCAAACAACATTTCGTCCGATCGCAGTTGGATTCCTACTAAATTAGAGGGAAGTGATCTGTGGTCCATACTAAACAAACCCTCCACCAAAAGCCACAAGGAAAGAAAGACCTGTACATAGTCCATTTTAGCACCAGGCAGTGAGCCCCTAGTAAAATACAGGATATCATCACTGATCACTGATAACATCCCTTTCTATGGCGGATCCAGTGAGTACATTTATTCTTAAAAGGTTCCTGATTCTCAAAAGAATACAAGGGTAGTTTAGGTATGTTAATCATGACCACAGAAGGTCTAGGCTCTCTCGCCATAATGTTCAGAGGGGTTCCATTTCTACTAGATTTAAAAATTGAAAAACTTCTCAAAGCAGAGCATTGGCGTCGGTTAGCGGAGGAACCTGCCCACCGGGGCAAAATGCCCTCTGGCTGCAGAAATCTCCCCCTGGGCGTAGTGGGAGTTTCTGATATCCCCACCTCTCTGATTCACTGAATATTTGGTTAAGCAGGGGATTGATGGGTTCAAATCAGTTACAGCGTTTCCTCTTGGATGTTCTACTAGGCCCACACTTCCACCAACTTCATCCATACAGGACTGATTTCCATCCTTCGTTAGTTGGATTATAGTGTCCACCTTTTCTTTAATGTTCTTTAAGTCTCCCAATAAATCTACCCGCCATGAGTTAATAAAATGCAAGATTGATTCTTTAAAACCCGCAAGGGACTCTTCCAATGCCACACTGGTTGCTTTGTTTTCATGAGATCCCGGCCCAGAGGGACCGTTGTGCAAGGGACTTGTTTGATTTCCAATTTCTTGGAATGTTTTGACGTGTACCGACTGAGTTGAACCCACTCTCTTAGTAGGCTTTGCAGGGCCCTCCACATGTTTTTTACTTTCACTTTTGTAATCCTAGTCACATTTCCCCTTCTCTTACCGCTAACAGTTTTCCATTGACCACCGACTTTGTGTTCAGATGGCGTCATAGCTAAGTGATCCGTGCCAACTGTATCTTCAGATATAGGTAAAAAAGGGTTTGCCAGGGGGCGTGTAGGCCATACTAGCAGTGCAGATGTTTCTTGTGGGGTGGGCGCAGGTAGACAACAGATGCCCCCAGAGGCAATGTCCTGCGTTAACAGTGACTCAGATGGTGCAACTGTACTGTTGTAACAGCCCTTGCCCATTTCACCCCCAGGGAGAGGTTTACACACACAGCAGGTTCAATGATAATAGGATTGGATGGTCCTTTCACTAAAATATAATTTGTGATAACAAAGGTAAAGTTTCTTCTTCCGGTTTGTCCTGGTTTAAGTGCGGTTTCAAAGTGGTTCAATGAATCTACCTCTGTGATGTGAGGACCTGGCCTTTTTCAGGATTCAGGCTGCCTGGTGGTAGGCTCATCAACATCTCAGAAAGTAATTAGGTCCTCCTTACCCGCCATGGCCACATAGTTTGATTTCATGAGGAGAGGGGACGTCAAGATGGCATTTGCTGGAGGTGCAGTCCTGTTAGCTGGTATATTGTTATGCCCTAGTCCTCAGGCTTTCAGAGAGCCCCCATCCTCAGTTCCGTCAAGATTGAAAAGTAGATCCTTGATCTCAATAATCATATTATTAACATCACTGATTGGTCTAAGTAATCAAGTGATTTTCCGTTGACACCCCCTTACCCCTGTGGTTGCTGCACCTTCTGCCTTCCTTTTCGCCATTATATATGTGAAATATGCAAATACGCGAGGCGGAAGAAGAAACAAAAGGTAGGGAGTTGCAAATATCCACAAATTACTGTGCCTTAGCTTCCCAGCCGATGATCAGGGGATAAGCAACTGCCATCTCTGTCGCTCTGACATCTGCATCTGCAAGAATTCACCCTCCAGTTGTGAAAACAAAGAAATAATATCGAGGCTGAGTACCCCAAAAGGAAATACACCAAACACGGGTTACAAAGGAACATACAAATATCTTTTATTTTATACTGAACAGTTTCAAAGGACAAAGTAATAGATAGCTATCGGCCCTCAGTACAACAGAGCGAACTCCAGCGTGGTTCGGTGTGCTCAGCGAGTGGGGCTGTACATTGGAATAGTCACACTTTTATACCATTTGCGAACATGATGTCCAACCCTACTGCGGGTTAATATTCCTCTAATACATTACTGATCATGGGTTCATGCCGAGTTCACACATCTATCATCTATATGCTTAGGGTTTGCCTTTAATGCATTCTCCAACAAGTCTACACAGTAACAGTGTATTTTAGGATTTCTCATAGAGTCCTCTTGAAACATGAATACAATGCAGTTAAACAAGTGTTCTCAGTTCAGTATTTGGATACATTGTTCTTAACATATGCTCGCGGATTAGTTTCATTGGCACGAGTAATCCTTTACACAAAGGTCAACGAAGGACAAAGTCTCAGTTCACGAACCCAACATGTGGCCTGTAGGCAAGTTACATATTAGTTGTACATAGAGGTCAAGACGGCCATGTTGTATTTCGGAATGACATCGTCCACCATTCTAACTCACAAGGTGACTTTACAAAGAGAACCTAAAATGGCGGATTGACCTAAAAGGGCGTCTTACATTGATGCTAAGGTCAGGACCTTGCAACACTGATTTCTTCGCAAGTGGCTTTACAAGCAGCTTGGCGTAGGCCAATATACATATATTCAGTGCAATAGGAGGCACAATATAATTTCCTGTTTGGCAAACCCTCCTTTTGGCCTATGCCAAGTGCTAAACTACTTCTGATCTCCTTGCAAACAACTCCATGCATCATCATCCATGCACCCTGAATCCCTGTTAGAAATATCTATTGCCATCAGATCATTAGCTAAAATTTCTTTGAACACGTATTCCTTGGAGGTTTTATCTGGGGCATACACTATGTCCTTTTGTACCTATCGCTTGTGTGCAACATTCCCCTAGCATCGCACATATACAAAGGAACAACAGAATTCCCAAAATGATCAGTAAGACCGAAAGTACGTTCCAACCCCAAGATCGCAAGAAGTCCCAGAACCAAGCGCTAAGATCCCAGTTTCCCTCGGGAACATGCACTTCTGAACTAAGGACGTGCAGATTCTGTATTGTTTTGAAGATAGTTGGGGAGGAATCTGGCACAAAAACACAGCAAGCGGACCCCACTAATTTACTCACTCCACAACGTTCATCCAGAATGACATCTAATGCCACCCGGTTCTGGAGCGCTTCTAGACTTATCGCTTTCTGTTCTAATGTCATATTATAGAGTATGTCCGTGGTCCGGTTGATGGTTCTCTCCAGTACTCTCACTAGTCTTCTGACATCTTCGGATTTCGCTATCTGCCCCCAGAATGGCACAAATTATTTTGCTACATCTCCCAAGACCTGTGCTGGAGTGTCACCATTCTCGTCCCGCCGTTGACGAGCCTTTGAAACCTCTCCAGTACTAGCTATGAACACCCCAGGTAACAGGATCCCTAAATAACAGGTTCCCTGCCAATCCCTGGGTAACCATGGAAATGCTACATTACCGCAAACAAAGTAGACAGGTTCGCCTACATACAAAGGTCTCTCTTCCCCAGTCAAATTTGCAACGTTGACACAACCTTTAAAATCTCCCATTGACTGAGTACCATTCCTCTGTATGCAGATAGAAACTGAATCGGGGCTATGGTTAACAGTCTAAGAAGGAGGCATGGCATCCTTATTGCCTATCGGAGCCATCTTAAAGGAAATCAAAGATTGAAAGGGACGAAACAGTCTATCAGAAGGCCTAATAGAAGCAAATTAGTACCATCAAAGTTCCCCGAGATGCTATCGTTCCATCGGCCAGAGAACAGTGCTCTAAGAGAAGCATAAGAAGCAGTTGTCAAAGGTAATGGATGAATATACCAACCTAGCCCCTTATCCCCATGTTGCGTTAAATGCGAGCAGACCCAACAGTTGGAACTATTAAAAATGGCATGCGTAGCATTCATGATAAATAACGGAGTATTGGTATGATACCTTTGTCTATGCTGGGAGTCCCTAGGGGACAGAGTATGCAAATGTACAAAGGGAGTAGGAACAGTGGGTACATTTTCAGTCGGTAACAGGGACTCTAAAGGATGAGTTTCCTCGAGGTACCATAGGCCTAAAACAGTGACTATTATAAAACCAAATATTATTATAAAAACACAGAAATACGTTTTCGGGGCCCAAGTGCTTTGTCCATTACCTCAGCTGGGCACACGATCATTTACAAGTCCCATACGAGCGGTAGCGGTAGCAGGCATTGTAGTCTTCAAACGGAAAACCCCAATGTTCGTTGCTGGCGACCTCCCAGCCGCGCAACTTCTTAGTCCTTCCGCAACCCTAGCCAACAGAATCCCCTTTTCTCAAATAATTATTTGGGCCAAAAGCAAGCCCTCGATGATTCTTTTCCTTCCTCGGATGCACAGCCAAACTGTGCCGTAAGTCTATTTTCTTGGACGCAGATTGTACCTTACTTTTCCCGGTACTGATTGATCCGGAAACAATGTGTCGTCACTTCCCGTTGGAAGCAACGTATCAAGAGCAAGTGAAGATGCCGAATTTGAATTTACAGTTTCCGGAAGCAAAACTTTTGGAGAGTGTGGAGACAGAATGATGGGTTCCCCAAGCCTCACGGGCTCAGAAAGATTCTCTGATGCACTCTCAGCGCTATTTACTGCTTTGGGATCGTTGATTGCAGCGTTAGCGAGGTGTTCTGTTTCTTTTGTATCGTGTGGCACTGGGTGAGGAAATCTCTTGACATGCGTCGCATGGATCCAGTTCTTTCTGCCTGCGACACGCACCGCCATCTGTGTGACCAGCAGGACCTGGAATGGGCCCCGCCAACGAGGTGCAAGGCAGGAAGAACGCTTAAATGCCTTGATGAGCACCCAGTCCCCAGGCCATATGCTGTGGCCCGGGCCCTCGTATCGCACAGGTAAAGCCTCTCGCACCTGGTGATAAATCAAATACAGGTTTTTAGTCAACTGGCTGCAACAATCTGAAAGAAGTACATTTTCAAAATTTTTCCAAGGATCTACATTTAGGAAGATTCCAGATATTGGCAGGTCTCACCATTACCACCTCAAATGGAGAGAGCGCAGTCTTAGTTTGAGGGGTTGTATGCATGGCTAATAACATGATTGGTAAGGTGTCCGGCCATTTTAATTTAGTGCCGGCACACTTCTTAGCAAGCTTGTTCTTGGTGATAGCATTGTGTCTTTCTACTAATCTGGTGCTCTGAGCGTGTCTGGCCGAATGGAACCGTTTGTCGATCTGTAATGCCGCACATATCTGCAGAATTACAGCAGCGACAAAATGTGGAACATTGTCTGACCAGATGACTCTTTCGCCCGAACCGAGGAAAAAATTCCTTTAACATGGTTTTCACAGTAGTCATGGCTATAGAATCTTTGACAGGGAAAGCCATGACCCATTTACTAAAAGCACAGATGACAACTAATACATACTTCATATTGTTGCACCGTTCAATTTCAATAAAATCGAAGTGAATGACTTCAAAGAAGGTGGCCCAAAACTTCCCCTTGGAGTTGATGTCCCCTTTCCCACATTGTGTTGTAGGCAAATCATGCAGTCCTGAACAAAGCGCTGGTCAATTTTCAAAATTTTGTCATTTGCCCAACTTTCTCTAACATTTTCATAACTTTCTGGGCACATATATGCGTAGGGCCATGGGCCATAACGACCATCATCATCACATAAGCATCAGGGAGTAGCCATTTCCCTTCAACTATGTCCACCCAACACCCATCATCATCGAATTTCCCCAAGCCTTCAGCCCACCTCTTGGATTCTTCTAACGTGGCATGGGCTTGGATATCCCATACAGACCCGACACCCTCGTCCATTGCATAGGCATTTACAGTCTCCGTTGAAACATACATCTCCGTAAAGAGATCAGGGGCAGTTTGTCTAGCTATCTGATCAGCGAAAGCATTCCCTTTTCCTATATCATCTATAATCTTTCGATGTGCTGCACATTTCACAACAGCTAACTGAGTAGGGAGCGCAAGCGCTGAGATCAGTTGTACTATTAGGGAGCCATATTGGATCTTTGTGCCATGAGAAGTCAAGAACCCTCTCTCTGACCAAAGTCTCCCAAAGTTGTGAACCACCCCAATGGCATACTGACTATCAGTATATATGTTTACTGTAAAGCCCTTCGGAAAGTTCACAAGCTCGGGTCAATGCTATAATCTGTGCGGCCTGCGCAGAGTTATGTGTAATTCTCTTGGTTTCCACGACCGTGCTCAACGTGGTAATTGATTAAGCAGCTGTGGATGTACCATCCGGAAGTTTGAAGCAGGAGCCATCACAAAACAGCTCTCCTTGCGGATTGTTCAAAGGAGTGTTTTTTAGATCAATTCTACCCTTTGTCTCTTGTTCGGTAGTATACAGACAGTCATGTGACTCTTCGTCGCCGCAAGCAGTACCTTGCGGTAAAGGTAGGAGTTCAGCCGGATTAAGAATACAACACTTCTTAATTTGTATGTGGGGAGAAAACAACATCAATTCATATCTCGTCAACCATGCGGAAGTGAGGTGTTGCGTTTGGGTTCTGTTCAGTAGAACATCTACAGAGTGAGGCACCATCAGGGTTAGATCATGGCCTAGGACCATTCCCTCACTCTGTTTTACAGACGCAACAGCAGCCGCAACAGCTCGCAAACATCTTGGCAAAGCACATGCTACAGGATCAAGGGCGGAAGAAAAGTAACCACACGGCCTATTCTTCCCTCCATGTTCCTGCGTTAATACAGCCAAAGCACATCCATCACATGCACAAACAACACAAAGGCCTTTTCATAGTTTGGTGTGCCCAAAACTGGTGCCGAGCATAATGCAGTCTTGAGCAGATCAAATGATTGCTGGTGCTCCGTGTTCCATGGCAATGGCAAAGGAAACAATGCACTTCAAAGCTCGCTCGCCCTCAACTGAGATCTTATATTGTGGAATGCGTGGCAGCTCAATTCCATGTTTCGAGACTATTTTAACAGGCTCAATCTGGAAAACACTGACATCATGGTCGTCAATTTCCCATAAGCACCCTGGTACGTCAATGAATTCTGGCGGCAAATGTCTAGTCAAGAATTGAGAGACAGAAAGTCGCTGTGGTGAAATCGTCAAACGCACTCCGTCAGAAGAACAATGAATTACTGCATTCGATTCTTTCAATAGATTCAACCCCAGAAAATTCTCTCTAACAATTCGAAGTCAACAGAAAAGGACAGTGGTCCGTAAAGGGACCCAAAGAAATAGGTACCGGTGAAGAAACTGGACAGACAACTGGTGTGCCAGAGAAACCTACTACAGAAACATTGGTTTGCACTGACAGTGGAATGTTTGGAACCCGAGAATGATCAATGGAACACTTCTGTGCTCCAGTATCTATCAAAAACAGATGTTTCCTATTACCCACTACCAATTCAACGTAGGGACCTTTCTGATTAACGGGAATAGGCGTAGGTTCCAAACCCTGCTTCGGGCAATCTGAACGAAACAGAATGTCATCAAAAGGAAGCTCTTCAGATAGATATGCAGCAGAAGGATGATCAAATATGTTTCTAGTATCCACACTCGGAGTCTGATTATCCTGCGAAAAAGGTTGCTGAGGATCCTGTGTAAACTGACCTCTAACAGGGCCCAAGGGCACATTCCCTTGTGGAACATACTGACCTCTAATCTGTGAACTACCCCCTCTGGGGCCTCTAACAATTTGCTGTAATAATACTTTAGTCTTTAAATCACCTTTTCGCTTCTCAAATCTATCTTTTTCATTGTTGACACGGTTCTCGTAGTACTGAGCCATGTGCAGTACTTCTGATTGGGACTTCGACTGCCAAGCGCTCTCAGAAGACATAATTTGTGACTGGATGTCAGGCAGAAATCCACGCACAAATTTGTCTACAAATAATCTTTTCCCAGACTCTGTGCCTAAGTCTTGTCTGCTGAAATCCGAGAATACCTGTTCGAACTGATTAAAGAACTCAGTAGCACCCTCAGACTTCCCTTGGACACAGGTCGTAAGCTTGTCCCAAATAATTCTCTTTTCGGGAATTATAGTCTTCAATTTTGCGATGATTCTATCAGGCAAAGGTATTATCACCTGGGGCGGTCTTTCACCATCTGGCCTTTCTCCATCGAGTCTAGTTATGTTAGCCCATGTATCTCCCAACCCTGGTACGTCGTCTATAGTCCTAACTTGTTTCCACAAATCTGTGGGCAGGAGTACAGGAAATAACAAATCAATATCACCCAGGGTGAATACTGAGGACTGCAGAACAGACTCTATTTCTTTATAGAATCCTGTCAGATTTTTCCTAATGTCAGGAATGGATTGTCTAATAGTGTTCACTTCCTGTCTTGAGAACGGGACGTGAACGAACTGTGATACATAATGTGCAGGAACGGTCACAGCCACTATACCCCCCGCAGCATCGGCCGCAACCTCAACCTTCGGGACAAATGTCGGAGGAACCTCTCTCATAGGCAACTGAGAAGTAGGCAACTCCGAATGCTTACTAAGCAACAGAGCCAAGTTGAGTGCTAAAGCAGTCGAAAAGTGTCAAGTGAAAAAGCTCTCTTATATATACTCAATAACCCTGTGGGGCAACTAATCTTTCTCTTCACACAATCATCCTGTAGGTACTCTATCATTGCCTGTATCACTTTTCTCTGCATTTCTGGTGTATACTGACTGTATGTGTCATATACCTCAACTACAGTTATCGACATATCTGAGATCCATCTAATCGCGTCTTTGGTACAAATACGTACTTCCTCGGATATCGATTTTTGACAAGGAAGGGACCGTTTCTGTACATACATACTTTTCCCCTCGTCATCCTCATTCTGTAACCTTTCCAACTCCTTTCTATACTCAAATATTCTCTCAACATGCTCATTTACTTTCCCCACAGTATCTCTTGAAAACGCTAAAGTGTTCAGATCTCTCAACCCTTGCGGGAGATCTGTATTATTTAATTCGCCCTACATTACACATAAATGAACCCCTAAACCTTCAATGAAAACATTTTTCTCAGGAAAATTATCCATATTAGAAAGTGTGAAAAAAACGTTAGCTTGATCATTTCTCTCCATACAATGCTTAGCCCATGCAATCAATTGATGTTTCTTTTCTGGAGGTACAGCATTACGAGTGACAACCCTTGACCCCGCACCCTGATCGACTACAAGTGGTACAACCCCACTTGGAAGAGGGGGAGCAGGCAAATTCAATGGAGGTACTGTTACTGGTGCAATAGGAAGAGGTGGAGGAACAGGTGGAAGGACAACAACTGGAGGGAGAGGAACATTAGGAGGAGCAGGAACAACAGGCAGAGCAGGAATAGCAAGAATATCAGCAGGAAGAGGCACAGCAGCAGGAAGAGGAACATACGGAGGTGGCGCAGTGGCACCAGGCCTTCGCTCATTTAACAATTTGTCAATAAGTTCATCAGAAACATGGAAATCTTTAGAAGGATAGATTTTCTGAATGCCAAGCGAGAAAGCCCTATCCATATTCCTAGCTGACTCAGACTGTTTATCTTGGTCATACAACAATGCTTTTTCAGCATTCATTTTATGACAGCGCGCATGTATTTCCCTACTCTTAAGCTGCTGTAACGCTTCTTTTTTCCAATTCTGCAAAACATCGAATGCTGCAGGTCTAGCCTTTTTCTTTAATAGAATCAACTCTAAATACTCAATACGAGGGATTTCAGAACTACCATTGATTGGCCACTGAAGTTCGGAGGCATGTCTGGTTTGTCTGTGCCAAATATCATTAAACACTATACTTCCAATGCAATGCTTACAGTACATAGTACAAGCCGGCGACCCCTCCTGTGGTGCCAGACGGTTAAATTCCAAAGATTGTCTATCGCTGCGGAATAACGCCCTGAAGCAGGTAGACAATTCCCAGGCATATCAAAATATTGGTGTTACGTGGTCAATAATTGTGTCTGCAGATACAATACGCCAAAATCAAATTATCAGGATACTTAAGAATCGGGTCATGACTCACCTGATCAATCCTAAGGAGGTCTGATCGGATTACAAAGAATCTTACCTAACTAATCTTACCTCGTGTTTGGTGATTTCGGCAAATCTGCCTGCCTCGATAAGTGGACCCTCGCCAAGATGCTGCCTCGGACCACACGCTCATCGTCCAGGGATCGGTTCGTGCAGCGCTGCTGAGGTGTCGCATCTCGTTCAGAAGGGGCCCCCTTCACCGTCCGATCCCGGTCCCATAGCGTGTGTCAACCTTCGACAATCTGGCATCAATCTTGAGGGTCCCTATTCAGGCGCCAACTGTGAAAACAAAGAAATCATATCGAGGCTGAGTACCCCAAAAGGAAATACACCGAACACGGGTTACAAAGGAACATACAAAGATCTTTTATTTTATACTGAACAGTTTCAAAAGACAAAGTAACAGATAGCTATCGGCCCTCAGTACAACACAGCGAACTCCAGCGTGGTTCGGTGTGCTCAGCGAGTGGGGCTGTACATTGGAATAGTCCCACTTTTATACCATTTGCGAACATGATGTCCAACCCTACTGCGGGTTAATATTCCTCTAATACATTACTGATCTAGGGTTCATGCCGAGTTCACACATCTATATGCTTCGGGTTTGCCTTTAATGCATTTGCCAACAAGTCTACACAGTAACAGTGTATTTTAGGATTTCTCATAGAGTCCTCTTCAAACAATAATACAATGTAGTTAAACAAGTGTTCTCAGTTCAGTATTTGGATACATTGTTCTTAACATATGCTCGCGGATTAGTTTCATTGGCACGAGTAATCCTTTACACACAGGTCAACGAAGAACAAGGTCTCAGTTCACGACCCCAACATGTGGCCTGTAGGCAAGTTACATATTAGTTGTACACAGAGGTCAAGATGGCCATGTTGTATTTCGGAATGACATCGTCCACCATTTTAACTCACAAGGTGACTTTACAAAGAGAATCTAAAATCGCGGATTGGCCTAAAATGGCGGCTTACATTGATTCTAAGGTCAGGACCTTGCAACACGGATTTCTTCGCAAATGGCTTTACAAGCAGCTTGGCGTAGGCCAATATACATATATTCATTGCAATAGGAGGCACAATATAATTTCCCGTTTGACACAGTAGTATACAGATTACAGTTGCAGTAGCAGTTGCTGCTCGAATACCAGGCTGTTTGTGGGCCACAACAAAGATGTGGGACAGCAACCCTCCCCTCGGTACTCCCAGCGGGAGCGCAACTCCCATGCACTTGATCCCAGGCGCTTCGGCCCAGCGGGTCTCCTGCAACGTTTTTGAAGAGCAGGGAGTGCGGCTTACCATGTTCAGTGTGGATACGGTTGCTCTCCTGGGCTTGTCTTACAGCAAAGCATGGCAACTCCCACACCATTGATCCCGCGGGCTTCAGCCCTGCGGGTCTCCCACAATGTGTTTGAAGAGCAGGAGTCTAGAGTCCCGGTGAGACTGCTGGCCCAATTCAGGGCCACGCAACATGCAGCACATTACTCAGAGCAGGAAGCAAGACATTTGACTCCCATTCTATGCGATCTTCACTGACTTCCTGTCCCAGCCAGAATCCTCCTTAAGACTGCCTGCATCATCTATAAGGCAAATGATGCTCACACATCTGCCTATTTAGCTGGAGAACATTGTAGCACTGATGGGTCGTTCTCTTGGAAGAGCCAAGCCATTGTTAGGCTTCAGACAAAACTCGCTTGCAAGTTAAAAAAACAAATCGGAAGCTGAATTTTGCTGATGCGCTCTGCCTGCCGAAACACCATCCTAGTCCAATTTAGACTGCACCAATGGTCTTGCAGTGCAGAAAGCAACTCAAATCCTTAATTTCCAGTCAATGCCTCCTAGGCTCCCTGCATTTCAGCATCACATCTTACAGCCATTGCTGAAACATCTTTTGCCATATACTGTAACTCCTTCCTTATCTCAGATGTCACTCTCTGTTTCTTCCTAGCTAGGTACACATAATATAAAACCCAAATACACTATGGGAGGGGTCAGAAAACAAAACACCCAACCTATAATCCTTTATTTTTGTCAATCCCAACCTTAATATATGTTTTTAAAAGACTTTCATTTGAAAGTCTGCCTTTTGTTGGGCACTTTTATTGAATCGGTCAACTACAAATACACATTAATATATATCTATATGTGTATATGTATATGTAGGAGTAGGTGAGTAGGAGATTGGGGGTTGAGATAGGGAAGGTAAACATGCTCCTATAACAACAAAAACTCAGCTTATAAAGGTCGACCAAAAGTCAGAATTTCAAATGAAAGTCTTTCAAAATGCCAAGAATCATCCTCAACAGGACTTCTGTGGATCCTGCTAGGCTGGATTCTTTCCTTTGGATGTTGGAGACACATCCCTATTCTGGATCGAAGGTGAGGGTCTCAGGTTGAGCTGATGTAACTACTTCTAAAAATACTGAGACTTACATGATCTTGTGGCTATCACCAACACTCTCGTCTTAGGGGCATTTATGCTCCATGTATTGAGTCTGGGGCCCGGTCAGGAGTGGGTCCCAGGTTGAGCAGTTGTTACATATATTTTTTATTTATATGCCAAATCTCCTTCACCTGTGAGACCCCCAGCACTCTTTGCTTGACTCGTGGATTTTCTGGTCTGTTCTGAGTGAGTGGGAGCCTTTTTCCCCACACACTCATTGTTTTGCTCTGACTATGCAAACTCCAGCTCACTATTGTTGTACTTTATGTTATGGAGTTATGCTGTCCTCTATATTTTCCAAGGCATCTGTAATTTACTTTTGTAGCACACAGGACATTTTGTGCAGTGCTACTTTGGAGTCCATTTGGCTTCCCTTTATATTTTCTTTTATTCTCCTTGTGTAAACACAGGTTCCCACGGGTAGAGGGATTCTTTTTAATCCTTTCCACATGTTTTACTGTAAGATCAGCACACACAACCTTATGTGGAGTGCTGAGGGGTTACACTGTATTCCCTTTCTCACTGCACCTGTAACATTTCTATTACAGTGACACGCATAACTGAATGGCTGGTGGCAGTGGATATGTTTTACTGACTTTTGTGTGATTTTGATCTGTAGGCTGTGTTCACAGCCCATGTAATGCACAGAAGGGTCATAATTGACCCAAAATGGTGGCTGTGTCCTTTTTCCTGCCATCGCTTGTGTGCCTGTCCTTTCTTGATCCTTCTTCTGTCTTACTGGGTGGTGGAGGACCTGCTTTGAATGTTGGCTTCAGCAGGAATACTTTGGGAATCCTGCCATGGATCTCGAGTTTCTGTGAAGACAGGAAATGAGGGAGGAGTCTGCAACTCTGCGTTTCTTTGTCTTCTGGCATGCCTGCCCACAATCAGTTCCAACTGGGAGACTGGCTGTCCAGAAAGGACAGCCACCACCCACAGTTTGAATATAGGATGAGTGCTGATTGGCTGAGTTCCTGGATAAATGGCTTGGATGATGAGGCTGAAGACAAGTCGACCACTGCAACAGAAGAACCAAAGAAGAAGAGAACCAGAGATGCCTGCAGCATCTTTTGGTAACCTAATAATCCAGCTGAAGTACTGAAGTAGTGCTCTCCTGACTTCGTTTTCCTATCAAAGGGGAAGCTCTGAAGAGGACGACCTCCTCCATTGGACTAGTGGGCATAATCAGTCCTAAAACGGCTCACAATTTGAGCCATCCCACGATGACCAGAGACTTTACTTTGCTACAAACGGCCAATACCCTGGTTTCTGCGACCATCCTGCACTGCATTATCTTCTGAAGAATGAATCCCCCTGAAATTTTGGTGGACTCTGTTAGGACCTCCAGAAGCAAGTGAGGCAAATCAATCAGACAAGACCCACTCTTCACTATCTCTGAAAAGGCACCAAATCCACAGATCCACGTTGGAGTACAAATAATACTTTGCTGGGACTCCTCTCTCACTACTGCTGCTGTGAAATCCTAGCCAGAGTCCCTCCTTTCATCACGGCTACAATCTGCAGTCATTCAGCTTCATCTTCTTCATCGCTACTAAGGTACAGTGGTACACAAGGTGATACTTACCTAGAGTCATTCTGTCACTCCTATGTTGCTGAGGTGGTAATTCATGCGTTTGGGAGTTCACTGATACACGTTTGCCCAGGCCCAACACTAGTGTTCATTCATGGAGCCTTATCTAAAGTCCCTGAACACTTTTGCCCATAACTGTTACTTACTTACTACAGAAGAGTGTGGTTTCTGCCATAAACATCTGAAACCAAGTATTACTAAGTTATTACTCACCTGTGAATTGTACTGCCATTCTGATAAGTAATTGCAAAGTTCTTTCTTAGCTTTGAATTGTGCTTACTATTCTAAAAAAGTAACTACCACGTATTGTACTGACTTGCTACTGTCATTATTGTAACTTTATTATTCCTGAATAAGAATACATCACAAGTGTTGCAAAGTACTTGCTTGCTAATGTTGGTAGTATAAATGTATTACTCCTGTAACAGAATAAGTTACATGGTTTACCACAAAGTGGTTGCTTACTTACCTTTGAAGTGTGTTTACTATTCTAAAAAAATATTTACAAGCTCTGTAAAGTGTTGAACTACTTGTGTTGGACATGTACCTTCCTGTTATTCTTAAAACAGAATAACTTACAAAGTTAACTACAAAGTGATTTTTACTTACCTTGAATGGCATACTGCCATTCTATAGGTATTTTTACACAGTAGTTTACTTACCAGAAGTATTGCATTGGTTTTATCTTGTGTTTGCTAATTGTGATAGTGCTTACCTTACTGAAGATGTATCTTTGCCTTGTGTATATATAGAATAAACTATATTGAAAGAGGAAAGAATTTCGAGGCTTAATACCACATAATAGGAATACACCAGTCACAAGATCAAAGTATAATGTACATTTATTAACAGGCAGCTGTCCTGCACTCAACACTTCGCAATATGTGCAAGCAGACAACGTGAGATGAGAGAGTGCTGGACATTTCAAAAACCTAAGTATTTATACACGTTTTCCACAATCCCGGACACATCGTCCAGCCCCTCTTCGTATAATACTTTACCTAGGGTTCATGGCCTATCCACATTACTAAGTCATGCTTAAACATCTTCACATAGTTCGTTGTTTTTCTTTAAACATTTCACATATTTTCCAGACAGAAGACAAATAGGTAACATTCCTTATTTTACTCGCTTATCTTTGTCTACCATTTGTTCTTAGCTTAAAGTCAGTTTAGTTTCAGGGAGAGAAAACAAAGATTTCTGCAAGAGCACATGTTCAGTTATTCATCATTTTATTTTGCTGTTTGAACGGGGAAGGACCTATTGGAACAGATGGTATCTAAATTACTGATTAGTATGGCTTTTGTTTAACTCCAAGGTTTCTCAGTGTAGGACAAACAATCCATGTTAGCAGCTTCAACATTCTTATCTACGTTGACCTCATGGAACAGTACAAAGTTCATTTTGCTCTGTTGGAGCCAAAAACACAATTCTAAACATGGAGAGAAAGCAAGAGGCGATCAACATGGCGGATAACTCAAAATGGAGGCGTAGTCAGCCTGTTTCAGGTTCATTCAATGCGAATTATAGTGTGATGCGAATGTGCTTAGGCCAACTGTTTACTATCAGGCGGTATTCATGCAAAATATACTTTTACAATATGTTCATATTATTCTAGAGTGTAGAAGTGTTTCTTTGGAACATATATATATGCTATACATTATTTGTACCTTCCTAAAGCCCTCTCTTCCTCCTAGTATAAGCCTGGCTGCTCTGCCATTCTACCATTACCTTGAGTAGTACAGGCTTATACTAAGAGTTGGAGTTCTGTAATGCCCAAGGAATATTTTTTATAAAGTCCTGAGAACAGTTTAATAGCTTCTCTACCATATGCTTAGTGGAAGCCTTCATAGCATGGCAGCATATCTAGCCCCGTTTTGGGTGGGAGTGTGCATGCTGGCACTTGACAATGGACCTGGTTAAGCAGACATCCAGGTGTTTCTCTGGATATGATATGCCCAGAGGTCCGTCATAGACCTAATGCAGTGCTAGTTCAAATTATTTCTGCATGCAAGCCTTACCTTGGATCCTGTCAATCAGGGGTGGCAGTGCACATGCTTCTATTTTTCATAGAGACTGGTTCTTATGACTGACTCTTGATATTTCACCATTTATCCCTGGACATGTTCATACAGTATTAATGTGTGTTCAGTGCCAGCATTATAGTGTGTGCTAGCACTGAGTCCTACATGGCTGTGCATACATTGATGGATTAATAGGCCCAGGGGTTGCAGCAAGTGTACAGTCAGTGGGATGGATGCAAGTTCAGCATTGGTAATTGCTTCCTGCTTCCCTCCTGCACAGACCTATTAGGAAAGCTAGTGATATGGTAGCAGATGACTTCAATGATAACATTCAGTTCACACATTTCTATTCAACTTTTTGTGCCCTGAGACAGATGTTTCCCAGATTAGAGTGGCTTCTTTCAAATGGAATTAATAGTGAACGTGTCATCCAATGCTGCTGTTCCAATTTCAGGGTCATTGAGTATTCTCCCAAACGAGGTACAAAACAGCTGTACTTGTTTGGAGCAATAGTTCAATGAATCACATGGATCATGGATCACAAGTGACAGCCTGTGCAAGTTTAATGTATGTGGTAACCACAGAAGGGGCAACAACATGTATTCAGTTTGTACGATTACTGGATGAAAAGGTAAAGACTAGTGAGAAAACCTTCTGTGTCCAATTACCCGTGCTTGTATCAATTTTTTGTACATTTTTCAGGCACACAGAGAGTATATTGTACAATTATCTGATTCGTGTCTGTGGGTGTAATATGGTTAGGATGGGAGCCTCACTAGAAAGCCATCTGTTTTTAACTCCTCCAATGGCATGGTGTTGTTCCGTGGATTATCCCCACCTGACTGCCTTGACATCTCACATTATAATGCAACATTTTGTATGGGGGACTAGCGTATCCCACACCCCCATTGTCTATTCCCTCTTCCTTGCTCGACCCACCCTTATCCAACTCCTACTTTACAAACCTCCCAAAGAAAAATACAGTGACATTTCTCAGCACAAAAAGTGAGCAGTCCACCGCGTTCAAATGAGGGCATGGTGGTTGTGCTTTGGCTGAGCTTTTACCAGAATGAAGCATGTACAACATTCTTTCGCATCTCTTTGTCACACCGCTATAGCGCAAGGGGAATAGAGAATCAGCATCAGTGTGGTGTAAGCAAAGAAGCAGGCTGCTGTGACAGAAACAACATGTGAGTGCTAAGGTTCCCTGGCACTGCTCCTTGCATGCACAGACTGTTGTCTCATTGTATTTGCCTTTGCAACCAGCCACAAAGAAGGTAATCCTCACATTCAACTTTAACTGTATACGAAATGGCACAGCTCGGCCTCATGCATCTTAAGCTCTTCTGTGCAGAAGGTCTTAGCCACTGTTGCAGTATTCCCCAAACTCTAACCTACAATGGTGTTCTAGTTCATTGTTCCTAACCAGGGGTGTTGCTAGTTCTAGAAAAGATACGGGGCTACTCCAAAGTCAGGACTGTTGGGACTCACTGCAAGCTAGCCTTTTGGTTGTAGCCCCTGAGCTTCTATCTGAGGCTACAAGCAAAAGACCCAGGGCTATAACCCCTTCAGCCCCCCCTAGCAACACCTCTGTCCCTAACCCTTTAAGGTTTTTTGACCTTTGGGTCTTGGTTTCATGGCTCTACACTTCCTTTGTCCCATACCCTAAATGGGTCACGTGTGGATGCAGCATCTCTTACCTGTGCTGCAGCACTGTCTCTCTGCCGCACTATCCAGCTAGATTGACACACCTTTAGTTTCAAGTAGAGCTGAGAGAAATTGTCTAGAAAACATGAAGTATGGAGTAGGGGGATTTGGAGCAGAGGTTCATTGTCCAGGTTAGAGGGGCACTCAGCTGGCCCAAAGGGTCTAGCATAGGGTGCTTACATTTGACAACAGTAAAGCTTGCTGATAGCACTGGTTTATTAGACCCCTCTATCCTCCCAAGAAGGGAACATGGGACATGCACCAGACAAAATGAAAGCAATGTGAATTGACATTATAGCAGAACCTAGTTTTTGTAGTAATTGGAACAATGACAACTATCTTTAATAATTGTTGTTAGCTTGATCAAACTTTAGTATTCCCACTCACTTTCATATATCACTTTAGAAAATTACAGGGTGCCCTGAATACTACACATTCCCACGAAGAAGTCCAAATTACCAAACTAACTCAGGAAGATGGCAAAGATACTGTTTTATTAACAATTATCTAAAACAGGGAGTTATAACAAACATCAATGGACATTCACTCAATTAATTTTCTCTCAGCAATCTTTTCACAAAACACAGACTTTATACAAAAAATATGTCAGAGGTAACGTCATACTACATGGCAAATAATAGAAAACCTACTAGGGATTGTGATAGGCTTAAGGGAACGATCTAAGTATACATTACATAGGACCTAGGATTGTGAATGACTGTCCACTGTCAGGTGGACAATGCATGCCTACCTCTAAAACATATCATTAAAACCATTAAGTACACAGTTTTCAATTGGTCTTTAAACTATAAGGTCCTTCATAATACCAACCTCTACAATTGGTTAGCATGCTTGTGCCATGTCTGGAACATTCTGTTTACTTAGCAGCACGTAAGCCCAGACCCAGGTGCAAGGTGGTGGGCCTGACTCTGTCTCCCCACCCAATTAGCCCAAAATTTCTCATCACCCAAGACTTCTGCCATGAAGATTGCCTTTGAAATTGGCCTTGAAAAGTATCCTTGTCTCTGAGAATACATGGGAGTGCAAGCACTCCCTATCTTTGTTCTAGGACTCCAAGTTCAACTCTATTTTCATCCTTGGCTAACGTGACAGGAAACCACGATTTGGTCGATTTTGCAGGTTTTTAAATGTCTTAAATGAATAAACCTTGGCACACTTGGTGTTCTTTCGTTGCACCTCAACAAGAGATGATTCATCCTTTGCATGTTCACTCCTTTCAAGAATAGATAACCGACCTTGGCTGCTTTAGTTTTTACCAGGCCAGACAGCCTCGCCATGCAGCTCCATGACTTCAGCTTATTCCTGCTGCAACACAATTCTTGCCTTTTCTCTTCATGGGTGCTGACTTTCTAAATTAATGACACTGATGTCCAGCTGCTGTACAATGGCGGCTCCACCTGCATTCTATTCACTACGCATAGTCAGCTTCTAGGATGGTTTAATCTACCTTGCATTTCAGCGTCTGTACACTTATTGAACGGTTGATTCTCTGCAGCACTTCAAGCATGTGTAATCTTCTTTTTTATATTTAAAAGTTCACTTGACTCTTTACTTGGTCATTACTTTCTGTAAGATCCATGCATCTTCGTCAGCCAATATCCCGGGGTATCACACCTGTCTCATGTGATGTCACTAGCTTCTCTTTTTGCTCTTTTTCATATTCCTAATAGGGTTGTCTCAATGAGTATCTTCTTTTGAATATATGCTACGGTATTGGCCAAACTGCTGGTGTCAAACATGGCACGATCTCAGACTTCATGGATATAGGAGGAAGGGGGGTAGAAGTTCCTGCAGAGCCATGTAACTGCTTCTCTACATTGACATGTGACATGTCATGGTCCTAGAACATTTCCAAAGAGCACATTCTAGAGGGCTGATGCAAGAAGGGTGTCTTTAATACATCTGAAATGTTCAGTTAGAAAGAAACATAGTTGTTTTATTGTAGTTCTGCTGGTCACAATTATTAATGTGTGTATTCTAAGGGTGCAGAAGGAGATGGCTGACACACAGATGGCATGGTGATTGCTATAGATGTTTATCAGCCATGATAAATAAAGAGAAAACCTAACTTCCCCTATCTCTAAGAGGAGTTTCCCTGCCTCAACTAAAACACTGAGGGTTCTGTTAGAATGGCTGTGTAAATCAATAGTCCACGTCCTCTCTCATAACCCTACTGTTGTCCCTTACACCTAAAACTAAACTGATAAAGCAGACATTCTTGGTCCAGAAGAATGGATCCCACTTCTGGACTGGGGATAAAAGTTCACTTCCAGGCTTTGACTTCTTCTTCGGTGAATATTTCCCTTCCCTGGGTCAAAATTGTCCTCCAACAGAAAAGACAACATTACAGCACTTCTCTTTGCCAGCACACAGCTTATCATTTAAGGCTTTGTATCAGAAAGTCTTTTCAGCTTTGGTTAGCAGGAGAATGACGTCCTTCTCCCGGAATCTTGATTTTACAGATCAACACAACCACAGGGAATGACTCTCTTCCCTGGCCTTGGTGACCAGGAATATGACTCCCTTTTCCTGGTATCTTCACTTCAGAGTTCGATTCAACCAGGGAAAATGACTCCGGTCCCCTGGTCTCTTTTAACTTGGTTACACAGTTCAACACCACCAGGGCCACCCTGGCCTCTCTTTCACTTTGCTTTCACAATACAACATTTTCACTCTTTCATGTTGAGGGTCCCAAACCCAGGCTTCCCCACCTCCAGACTTGGGCAGGCATAGTTCACTCTCCTGCCAAGTACTGCCACAAGGAAGATGGTTTGTACTTCTCTTCTCTTGTGGGTGCAGTTTTCCGACCCGTATTTCTCTACTACTTTGATTTGGCAGATCTGGTTCACTCTCCTCCTCTCCTGCCTGGAACCGCCATGAATAAGATTACTTATACTTGTTCTCTCTTGTGAGTATGGGTCCGAGACCTGTATTTCTCTACTGCTTGTTTCTGGCAGACTGGGCCTACTCTCCTGCCAGGTACTGCCACAAAGAAGATGGTTTGTATGGGTCTTTTTTTGTGGGTATCTCTATTTCTGTCTTTGGTGTTCTTAACATTTGTTTCTTCCACAGGGGTTCCCTCTTCACCCCTACCCTGTGGGTCTAAAGTCCTCCAAAACTCTGTTGCTACTCTGCCAACCATCCTGGCAACCTGTTTACCTGTAGGGCTCTTTCCAGCATCCTTCAGTCTGTTTTGGTCTCTTCTGGTTTTTGTTTCTGACTTCCCATGTCTTCTCTCACTGTCTGGTGTGCTGTGGCGGATCCGCAGCCTGGTATTCTTAACAGAATGCGTGTCTACGCTTGACCATGCAGTCCAGCTTCCTTGCACGCATGGACCTCTGCTTCGCCAACTTTCCAGTCGGTCCATCCATGGCGGACCCTATAGGGACACCTCTGCCTTTTCGCCAGCGTACCAGTCCTCAGCCTCTTATCGTAAGCGGGCTCAGAATATTAGACTGTTCATTCAGGTTCTCACCATTGCTCTTCTTGTTCGGCTCTTCCTCATCTAAGTTGTTGTTATGTCTTCAGGTTTATTGACATATATGGGTGTGCAATGTTGCATTGGTGCTTAAGGAATATGGAGGTGTATAGGATGTGGGTGGAAGGTTGGCATACCACATTCCCTGAGATGTTCTCCCTTGTACCCATGTGGGGGGGGGGGTTCTTCCCATGAGATGCTCCCACTGTCCACCACTGCCAGGTGGTCTATCAGGTAGCAGCCTCACCACCATGGCCTCATGCGAATGGGCTCCCCTTAGGGAGAAGTGACAACATTTAGGGATTCATCACAGAATGTAGTTGGGAATAAGGGCAAGATAGTAGAAAGGCAGAACTATTGTGATAACTGTCTTCTCGCAAAAAAAGCAACAATGCATGTGCAATGGAATAAAGTGCTCTATGAATAAAGATGTTGGTCTATAAACATAGGAGTATAGTATGTTTCTTGAATGCATAATCATATGACCAGACGAGTGATATTGTTGTATTTGATTGGTTTATCATTGTTCTACCCAATACTATGAATGGTGCCCATATCATTTTGGTTGGGTAAACATTTGTATTTGAAAGTAAAAACCTCCCTACCTTCACAGGAAGCATCACACCAAGAGAACCTAGACTATCTGGTTACATCTCTTTGTTTTTGGGATAAACCCAACAGATACTATAGAGACACACACACTCTTTCCCTTTGGTGTGAAATAGGGTTCTCTTTCCCTAGAACCCTAACACGCAGCTCAATGTAGTCATTATTTGGAAAGGTAGATTCATATTTAACAGAGATAGTTTTTTTGGGTGGGCTTCATCACTTAACATTGGTCTAGGATGTGGAAGCTGCTGCGTGTGAGCATAAGGTAAATGATAATTCTCCTCTAGTCGTGGGTCTTCATTTGGGAACTGATATACAGAATCCTTGTTGCCATGCATTGTCAACTCCAGGGTAGGTGTCACATAATAAAAGAAGGGAATATCTTGAGCATAACCTGATTTTAGGGAAAATCATTTGGTAGGCCTGGTTGGAAGTGTAAGTATGTTTAGAGACATCCTTGCTTCTGAGTACAGCTTGACCATGTTCAAGGACTTATTATACAAGTGGACAACGTTCACAACCTCAGAACATAACCTGGAATCCACCTTTGCAGGAATTGCAGTTCAACCAGAAAGATTGTCTTAATGTCATTGACATGCTCCCTGCATCACACTTATAATGCTTTTAAATCTATGGAAAAGGTAGAGGAATATCTAGTCTCTATTATGGTGACAAATACTTAATTTGTTACCCTTTGTAGGCAACAAAAAGCAGATGGAAAGGCTTTAAGGCTCATGGCTGCAAACACTAGTGTTAGAACTTCTCTATGGAGAGTTTGCTGAGTTTCTGCATATTCTCACAACTGTTTGCAAATCTTGGTATAATACATGTGTTGCCTCTTTTGTGAAACACCGGTATTCCCGAAGAGTCACCATTCCCCTTTTCCCCTAATATCTCTCCTAGGTTATGAAAAGACAGTTTATATCAAACCTTCTCATCCTCTTCTAGTGTTTTAATCTTTTCTTTTTTAATCTCTCTTTTAGTAATGGATATTACTGTTTAACATCTTGTAATACCTGACAAACGAATCATTGTTTATTCTTTCATGGTGGAAGTGTACGTCTCCTAATAACAATATGCCTTAGTTTCAGTGGTACTTGGTTAGGTCACCCTAAATGAAGTGTCAACATGAACCCCTCACAAGCCATCGTACATGATGCATTTGTGGAGAAAGCAGCTAATGACATATCCAACACTAAAACATGTCGTTTTGACCATGTGTTTGTGAAACACAGTTTTTTGCAATCCCCCTTGAGCACACTTTTAGATCCTCCACCACAACATGCTCACTAAATGTATCGACTATTCATGTATACAGCTCATTTCTATACAATAGTATCCTATATATGTTGGTAAAGCACACTAACTGTAGTGGCTTCCTAGCAGCATTGTGATCAGGAGCAGGTGGGTAATGATCATGAGCTGGAGAAGAGTTTAAACCAAGAAAATAGATATTTCTGTACTTGTATTTATTGTGCTTCTAAAGCACTTTTTGCCAAAGAGCTGTACATAGATTAATGAGAGGGTGCAGAGTAACTGATATGATCACACTTTTCGAACAGAACAGGGAGTAAATGGACAAGACAATAGAAATGTCATAAGAAAATAAATGGTAACTGTCCAAAAAGATGGTGTGGAAAATGTAAAGGATGTGCGAGACAGTAAAGAAATGGAATTCACTATGACAACAAAAGCTATCAACTAGAAGGGGATTGAGGAGGGATGAGTGAACACAACAAAGTGGAGAGCAAAGGAGCACATGTCAACTAAGAATGGAGACGCGCACTGCACTGCAGGGGCCAGCAAGTGCTACTGGTGCAATGCTGGAGCAAACCAGCACAACTTTTCATTTACGCTGTATCTCCTATTATCTATGTGGAGGTATATCTCTGAGATTGGTCTGTGTGCCCTTTCTACTGTGTTGCACTATAACATTACATTGATTTGTTGGATCATCGAGATAGTGGCTAATAAGGTATTTTGAAGAGAAGGGTGCAATGTTTTCTACATTCTTGCTGTCAGTACAGGGAGGAAAACAGTGACTCTTCCGGTGAAGGACATAAAACCAATCAGCAATGAGAACAATGTACAGAATGCAGAGAGATCCCAAACTCCAGAAATTGAGTGATCTGAAGTCTTTCCACAGCTTGCATAGATGCATGTATAATTAAGTGAATGTTTCACTCATACATGTGTGCCAGAGTTATTAAAACATTTAAGGTGTGCCGACCTGCAGGCTGGGGACGTGACTAAGAATCTATGAGAGAATGATATTGCAAAGAATCTTTGTGGAGTATAGTCAGTCCAGAGACTTGGATAAGAGTCGACTGACCTCAACACAATTCCCTTAATATATGTGAATATTTTCTCAGGTTAAAATGACTGCATTTTTCATTAAGAGCAGTGCACACACACCTTAAATGCAAGATAGTTCTATGTATTTCCATCAAATGAAATCTGGTTATCTACTGTCCATATTTGACCTGATGAAAAGGTACGACGTACATTCATCACCTGTTTTTTTATGGGGAGTTTTTATCACCGATTTGTTGCTGCAAAAACTCCTTGACAAATATGGGGGCGAGGGGAGTGGGTAAAGGGATATAAGGGTTAGTCGGGTGTGGGGAATAGGTTGTAAATAGCTGTGAAAGGGGTGATTGGGGGTAACCCTCCCAAAAAAAGAAAACCGATGAGTTTTTGCGGCAAGAAATTCGGCAGATACAAATTCAGCAAAATGATGATGGAATGACATAGAACCGATAAATAATATCAAAAGAACATTTTCATTATCATTGATTTGAGGTTTACCCATTTTGTTGTGGACAAATATAGCACTTGAATGTTGCATTTTCATTTTTTATAGAAAAGGTGCTTTCTACAAGGGGGCGTCTCAAGTGCCCTCACGCCATTCCCTACTGTTAATAAACATGTTTCTTTCCCCAAAATTCACATTTAATCTCATCATTCATTCACCCAACCACCCTTCATCCTCTTGTTACCCATTCTTAAATGCCTTCTCACAGTCATATCCTTCCTTGCCCTTGTTACACCTTTGGAAGAGCACCACTTTTGGCTCCAGCTGTATGCCAGTTTACCCTCTGACCCTTTTTGGCTTTCATTCTATCATCTCCCCACCTGCATTGCTTCATTTCATAAATCATGTTTAAATGGACTTTTCTCCAACTCTTAAGTTCCAAACATTCTCTTTGACCACTGAAAGGGATAGAATCAAAATTCAGGACATTAATCTTTTCGTCATAGAAATATAAGACAATTCTCGAGCAAATAATCACAACAGCAGAAACTTCAGTTTAACATAACCTTTCAGGGTTTGGTTATAAATGTGCATTACAGATTACATTTACAACACTTGAGGACTCATTATGAGTATGGCTGTAAAATCAGCGGAAATTCCGCCAGACGCAATTATCGTTACGACTGTATTGTCTGTTGGAATTACTGCCAAATTAGGAGTGAACGGGTGTGCGCAGCAACCATCAGAGGTAATGGTAAATCCATCCAGCAAAATTACCATGAAAAAGAATGAAGTACATCAGTAAATCTGCCAATTAATGGCAGAAATACTGTTACTGCCGTAAATCTGCAAAATCACCATTCCGGAATTCAGTCGGTGGAATAACAGCTGAATGGAAAGCCATCATGATGCGAATGGGAAGTTCAGCAGCAGCCATCTTTAAAAACACAATACACTCAAAATCACCATTTTAGAATTGCCATACATCTCTGGATGTAAGCCAAAATATGTTTGGAAGAAGAGGCAAAGGCAATGTGCCAGAAATGCGGCTTTGGAAGCCTACATTCAGTGAGCAAAAGCTCACTGTTATTGCTAAACTGGTGGTAGCCCAATGTGAGGAGCTGCACTGCCCAAAACTGGAAGACCTCCCATATTTGCAAAAATGCAACCTGGAGTTCCCCATTGGGGCAATGTGTCAATCGGGAATACATCAGGAAGAGGTAGAACAACAACAAAGCCAGGGTCTGCACCCTCGTAGCCAACCACCCTTGTTAGTCAGCAGCCACTGCAGCCATTGGAAGAGGTATGGTGGAGCCGCTGCAGCTCACACCCTGGGAGAAGACTGTGAACACCATTGTCCACATGGTGGTCCTGGAGGGTGTTGAATCGGCAGAGGTCGAAGATGCCAGCCAGGAAGACCCCAGCGAGTACATCAGTAAATCATGGGCTTACTTAACACCAACGCCAATATAATGTCAACACACACACTTGCAGTCAGCTAGCAAACAATTGGCCAGCCAATGCACAAGCAACACATGAAACACCAGAGGACTGTAAATCAGGAGGCAGGGTAGGTGTGAACCCCGTAAAAGACCCATCATCAAGTAGGAGGAGGGCCTTTACGTAGGAGATATACAACAAATAAGCAACAGCAAGTTCATCACCCACACTTGTTGGCAGCGCACTAAGCATCCATTTACAAACAACACATATCAGCCTAATAGCAGCAACCCACTTAACGCATGGCACTAATCCCACATCTGCAGCTGTCATGGCCCAACAAACAATAAATGCAACAGATCAGTAGCAGCAAGGTCTCAATGAAGTTAGTGTGTCACCAAAGGTCACATTCATGCTACTATGGTTACCAGGGCACCGCTCCGGTGACAGCATTACATGTAACACATGTAACATTGGCCAGGTTCAACACAGGCACCCATGATCTTGCACAACCATGCATCACATTAGAACAGTCCAGGCAAAGTAGGCATTCCCAACAGCTTAGAATCACACCCATTATACTGTCTGCCATTTTATCAAGGTACTCCTGGGACCATAGCCTGGGCCCTCAGTGTTCACAGTACACTTCATGAGCTCACGCCCTGCAACATTTCAAAAAGGGTATAGAAGTAATGTTTACTGTCTCCCAAAAGGCACAAACAACAACCAGGATTCCACGAAAGGCCCCAGCAGATCTGGCCCACCTGCTCCTGAAAGTGGCAAGAAGGGGTCAGGACATTCTGCATGGGCCAGTGTTGTAGCATCCAGGAAGGCAGTTGGGCATGAGGACACCTACTGGATCCCTCAGTCCAAGGGCACTGCTGCAGCAACCTCTGGGGGAATAGGCACACCTGCCACTGATGGGCCCCAACTCCAGCCATTGAAGAGCCTGAAGGACTACCTGCCAACGATCCATCTTCCACTTCTGTTGCCACTGTGTCTGGGGCGTAAATCACCCACCCAACTGAAGACGCCAGTGAGGCCGTGAAGCAAGCCAATGCACAGGACACAGCCATTTTACCTGTTGACAAACCTGCTCCTGTGGCAGCCAACATTAACAGCACCGCTCAAGCTGCCCTAGTGAGCCACCTGTACAGGGACTCATCTCCCATGCCCAGATTCTCGCCACTGCACATCAGTCCCTCCCCCTTATCAGCACGCCGTGCCCTGCATTGGGGCCAACCAGAGGACACAGGATACCCTGCAGAGCATGATGCGGTACACTGGGCACAGGCATCTGCCTCAGAGGAAAGACACCGCCATGAATCTCCCATGCCATCTGGGAGAGGCTCTCTCAGATTGAGCAGCACCACAAGAGAATGGTGGAAAGGATTGCCCAGGAACCAATGGGCCACTCCCAGGCAATGCAGGACATGGTGCAGGGTGCCTCCAGGAGGGTGGACATTCCCTCTACCATCTGTGTTGGCGTGCTGCAGATAGCACAGCAAGCATGGTGCTTGTGAGACAAATGGTGCATGATAAGAGCCAGAGCATATGTCTAGCACAAATGAGAATATCTCACGAGCCATAACCCTCACCTTGCAGCAAATCAAGGGTGGTGAACTGGTCAGTTCTGTCGGCCACCCCAACAGAGGGATCAATGGTGAGCACCCCATCAAGGCGGTCATAGCAGTGCATCAGGCGTCCAAGCACCCCGACCCAAAAAGATGACGAAGTAGTGGGCATATGACTATCTGCAATCCACAGGGTTGTGGGGAGGGTATGGTGTTGGAGATGAGGGTGTGGGAGGTGGTGGTATTGGGGATGAGGGTGTGGTGAGGGTGTTGAGGATGAGGGTGTGGCAAGGGGCTGGTGTTGGTTGAGGAGGGGGAGGGGATGGTGTTGGGGATGAGGCTTTAGGGAAAAGGTTGTGCTGGGATAAGGGTGTGCAGATTTAGAATAAATCACTGTTGAGTACAGTAAATGTATCCAGTGTTTATTTAATTGAGGTGATATGTATGTATTTAATGAATGGTTATAGTAATGTGAGAGCTGCATATGTGTGGAATCAAAAATAGTTGTCCATTAGGTCCTGACAATGTGTTCTTCTCTCGCCTCCCCAAATATATCCTGAGGTGCCCTTTTGTCACTTGCATCTTCTTCATCATCAGAGCCAGGACGGGAATCGTCCTCATCTGAAGGCATTGGAATGTTCTGCCGTATGCATATGTTGTGCAGCATAGTGCATATAATGACGATTTTCCCAACGTTAACAGGGCAATAAATGAGTGCACCACCTGTTCGGTGGAGGCACCTGAATTATCAGTCCAAGTGTGCGCTTTGTGCGTGCTCTGGTCCTCTTTTGTGCCTTATTATAGGCTATCTTTTGCGGTTTACCAGGGTTTCTCACAGGTGTCATTAACCAGAGTAACTGTGGATAGCCTGAATCATCTACAACAAATTGCAAGGACTGTGTGAACCTTACCGTTTGTCTGTGAAAATACATATTAATAATCTTTTTGTGCTGGTGGCCTTTCTGTGCTCGTATGTGCTTGTGAATGACGCCCTGCGCATTAATTGGTGTGGCAGGACATTGGCCTTCAATGGGCACTAGCAGTAATTCACAGTGTATCTGGCATTATTGTTAATGTGCTTCAGTGTGTTTGGACATCACCCTTGAGGGTGACCTTATGGCGATGGTGCTAGGCAATTTACTGCCCCATACCCATCCCATGCAGTGATAGGGAATGGCTTCTTAGATTTGACAGGGGCCTTGATTGAGACAAATTATCATGTGCCTGCTTTCATGCATACCAGGACAGCCTGTAGACTGTCCTCGGGTCACAATGTGGCTTGTGGTAAGTGGGTAATGGGTCATGGGCAGTTCAATGTGTATTGGACTAGGCATTATGGGACTTGTACTTTGCTCACATTTGTTCTCATTCCTATCACCATGTGTGCCTCTGTGCCAAATCATTGCCAGATTGACTACTTACCCAAAGGCCAGGCCCACCGTCCTCTGTGTGTGCTCATGTAAGATGGAAGGGTACTGTTCTTCAGGAGCATGGTGTCGTGGGTGGGTCACAGCAGTGGCTGATGATGAGATTTGCATCATGTTTCATCTGAATATTCATGCAATGATACTATTTCCGGTTCCGATATGCCGGCTCAACTAATCCCATGTGGGTGCAACCCATGCTGCAATGATATTCGGGAACAGGGCAATGGCGCAGAAAGACCTGTGGCACAGAAGTGTAGGATGGACACCAGCTTAACCGGGGAGCAGGGGGTGGCAGCTCTGATGGTGATGGTGCACTACAGATCAGCGTCAATCAGGGTCAGCAGATCTGATATGGTGGGCCGGTCCAAGCGATAGAGCGTGACTAATTGTTTGTCAGTTAGTGTCCAAGGGGATGGATGGACATGTGGTATTGGTGGCATCTGCAGAACAAATCCCCTCGCCTTTGTGGCGCCTGTCTCCTTCACTGCTGTGGCCTTGCATGCCGCTGTAGCTCAATGAACATGAGCAGGTTGTGGAACCTGTAGTTCATGTCTGGTTGTGGCTGCATGGTGCTTGAAAGTGTGCTTGGGGAGGGAAGGTGTGTGCTTTATATGCCATTTTGGTGATTATTATTGGCACATGTGGATTCATTTTCATCATGTGGATGCATTTACCTTCACCTTTATGGTGGAGGTAATGGCACTGTGTTTTTGGTAGAATTACTGCCCATTTTTTGCATTATTCAATAGTTTTTCCACTTGTAATGTGGCAGAATTACCATGTTCATGTATGGCGCTAATTCCGCTGGTGGATTTGGCCACAGTGGTAATTCCACCAGTACTAATTCAACTGTTGGAATTAACCGCCATTTACAGGTAGCCCTAATTTGGCAGAGTGGTAAAAGTGGTGGTAATTCCATTACCTCCACTTTTACCGCATACTGCCAAACTCGAAATGTGGCCCTTGGTGCAAAATGCTGAGTACTTAGGGTTGCACACGTGTATTTGTATGCTTGATGCAGTAAATTCAATAATGGTTTTGAAAGTATTTGGAGGTAAACAAGTTGCATTTTATTGTACAGAATCCCCATGACATGATAACTAACGAGGACCCAGCATGATTGTTTCAAGTTGCAAGTTGGCTTAACTATGTTTTAGGAAGCTCTTTCTGACCCACTTGTAGCCCGTTGGCCAACTGCCTATCAGAGTTCACCTGATCCAGCTGATCGGACTAATGTCAGTGAGGACAGCCCCAGATCCCAACCGTGGGCTCACACTTCATACCGATTGACAGCCAACCCTCTACACCTGATTGCATGTGCATTTGAATGGTGGAGCCCTCATTCACAGCCCGATCGAAAGTGGAGTGTATACGTAAAGGTCACATGCGGTTCATGGCCACCACATCTCCACCTAAAATGTTACATCCCAAGATTGTGACAAACTCACAAATGTATGTGTTTTGAGGTTGTACGTCTTCAACTGCACTAAATCATTTTTTTTTTTAAAGTTGAAAACACAAAGAATTGTGAAGTTCCCCTAAATAGCACCAACAAAGTAAACAATTTGACAAACTGCTCAATAAAATTTTCACAACAAAATAAAGGATACGTTTTCTTTTAAATCAACCTTACTCGGAAGCAGCTGTATGCCCTCGGAAATCAATAAACAACAGGATAAGAGGTTGGGTGATCATAGGGCAGGAGCAGCATGAAAAGAGAACAAAGAGTCCTGTGTAGAGGCGTTGCTAGTGCAGGGGGGGGGGGCGCTGAGGGCGGCTATAGCCCTGGGTCTTTTGGTTGTTGCCCTGAATAGAAGTTCAGTGGTTACAACCAAAAAGGCTAGCTAGCCCCCAGTCCCAAAATTAGCATAGCCCCGGATATTTTCCAGACCTAGCAACACCCCTGGTCCTATGACTCCCATCTTAAAGGGTTGGAACCGGAAATGTGCTAAATCCTCATTCCCTCACAAGACCCACAAAAGGATACTGGCTTATTCTCCAGAAAATGGCCTCTCACCGCTGCCAGAAAAAGGCACCCCCTAATGGCATCGGCACATTTAGGAATGCAAAGGTAAAGACAGCAATCGATAATTGCTTCATTCTTAAGTGATACTCAGAATAAAGTCTAAAATGCATGGGTGCAGACCTTAATAGGTTATCAGCTGGAAACCTATTTACAATAAATTACTGAAGAGTTACACTCACTATGAGTGTAAGTAATGTCACATTCTTCTTGGTAAAATATCTCTGAAAAATGTACACAATTTTAAAAGAAACGTTAAGAGAACTGATTTATTGATAATGTATTAATTAGCTATTCATCAAAAAAACTGTTTGCACAATCCTTTCAGTTAAATAAGAGTTCCAAAGCATATGGTATTCCACATACAGTACACATAACAGTGTATTCAGTTCTTTACGTCTTATAGAACCAGTGTTCTCATTTAACTGTTATTTCTGTTAGGTGTCCCCAAAACAAAGGACATTTATGTTCTCTGTGCGTCTCATGTGATTGCCCACCCTGCCCACCCTTCTTCAGGAGAGCGAGGATTTAACTTCTGAGAATAGCTATAAAAAATAGTAAATAATGACTTTTTTACTGAACTAAAAGAATTCATGATAGAAATGTTATGATCTCTAATAAATAGTACTCTCTATATTCCAATGAGGCAGCATAAGGAACTCCTCTTTAAAAATGGCCGTTCATGTTCTCCTTGTTCATGAAACTAAAGATAAACTTAGAAAAAACAAGAAAAAATGCATACCTGGCTCACGTAAGGCCATAGTGGCGGCACCATACTATGAGTTATGGTAGATATTCAGATTTGAGGAATGATTCAGATCACAACAGTCCTTCTAAATTGAGGGTGGCCAGTTTCTGCCCATGTGTGGATTAGTAGCAAGTTGAAAGGGCAGGTTCCTAATGATGAACAGACACAACCATTCATCTTGGATTTACAGGAGTAAGTGGTTCGTAACAGGCCACGGATGTCTGCTGTGGGAACACTGTAGGAATCTCTGGTTATTGAAATCAGAGCCACAGACAGAGTGAGCCATGCACAATGTCCTGAACGTACACCCATTTGCCAAAGAAACCAGGAGTAGAGATGGTAAAGGCGGGCAAGTGTGATCTCCATTGCTGAGACTCATCAGCATCCTGTGAGCTCTGTTCTCTGCTGTGTGGAAGTGTTTCACAAGGTGTGATGGAGGCCGCAGATGCACAGCATTTGTATAGGTACAATTCACACAATTGTTACAATAATTCCAGAGAACGTTTGTGACGGTTCCAGGAGCAATTATTGACCTACAAAATCCCGACTTGCAGAATCTCGACTTGTCCTTATTATTAATTTTTTAACGGGGCTCCTCCAATTGCCTCGACCCCCCACCCACCACATACATCTTTGCATTGTCCTCTTGGGGAAATCTAGGTATTTTCTGTCTAGTTATAGCAGATGAAACCAAAAAATCTCATTATTCACAAAATGCTGAAATCTAAAGGGTTTAAAGGGACAGCAAATCCCAAGCATAAGAAATATAATTCATGCTCAGGAGGATAGCACAGGGGCAACGTGCTCCCCTTGGAAGCAAGACGACACGGAGCAACAGAGGTTCGATCGTCTGCGCTTATAAACCTCTGGGTATTAAGCGCATTGTAAATAACCTATCATATCATGTCATGCCACATACAGGATAATGGTGTGCTTCTTATAACTTTGCACTTTCTGAAAAAAAAAATAGAAACGTATGCATTGCCGTATCTGATCGTTGAAATATGGATTTACAAGAAAAGTTAAAAAGTAAAAATTGGCTTCCCATATGCTGAAAAATTGGGTTCTTTTTAAAAGGGAAAATAATCTGTATCCATAGTGAGTCATTTATTATATTGCCTCCTAAATCACATGCCCTCTTGCAATCATATGTGATCACAGCTGGGTGAAAGAGCAGGAATGTTTCTTGCAACCAGTCCTGCTCTTTCACCCAGGCCAAACTGTTTGGCCTGCAATCACCATTGTGAATATGGGATACAGACGCAGGAACGTCTCCCAAAACTAAGCTGCAGTCATCAAAGTAGTTATCAAACCAGGCCCCTCCACTACAAGCCGGTTCCAAGGAACAGCAGCACGCAATGATTGCAATTCCTTGCAATAAAAAAAGAACCGCCCGTTGTGTGTGGTAACATTATGAACTAAGTAGAGCTGCAAATCATCTGTAATTACTGGCACTGGAAGAGAAATATGGCCAGAACTTTTTCGAACAGTTAACATTTAAATCAAAGAAGCTTCATTTTTCCAGTGATAGTAATGGGATGTGTTGCCCCTTTAAAGCCGATAATATGCCAGAGAGAAGAAAAATACTCCTTTGTGCAGTCACCATTGAGCACGCCAGCGCCAAACCCGAAAAGAAAAATGGCAGCCCAACGCCATCCATCATGATACCGCGTGTAATTGTTTAAACGTCAGTGCTCTTCTCGGGCGCAGGCAACCTAAATCTCTTTCGCAGATCAAGCTTTCAAGATTTTTCTTTCTCGAAGCCCATGAAAAAGTCATATTTTGTTTATTTCCAAACTAAGCCGCATAACCCAATTTTCAATACGCTCTGGCGCCAAATGGAGCACGTGACGAAAGGCGCCTGTTCTTCAGAGGTTGAGCACAAGTGCCCAACAGGGCTCCCACCTCCTTCCATTGATTGGGCAGAGAAAGAGCCTCTTACCAATCGATCTGGCAATCAGCTAAGGGTTCGCGGGGACCAAAAATTGCATTTCGATTAAAGGGATTTAATCGTCTGTCCGTGTTCACGTTAATATACGAGGCGTGCAATGTTTACTGTTTTAGTTACTCTGCTGAATTATTCACGCTGAACATGAAAATCACATTTAAAATTAGAAGCCAGCAAAGAGTTCAATTTACCCACAGTAACACATTTCACTGCACTCAGTTAGTGGAAGAATAATACTTTCAAGGCCGGCCTTAGCGGCAGCAGCGCCCTAGGCGGCAAAACAAAATGTTTGCACCCTGGGAAGTTGCTAGTTCTGGAAAAGACCCAGGGCTAGGCTGATGTCGGAACTGTTGGGACTGGGGGCTAGCTAGTCTTTTGGCTGTAGCTCCTGAGATTCGATCCGGGGCTACAACCATAAGACAAGGGGCTATAGCCCCCTTAGCCCCCCTAGCAACGCCTCTGTTTGCACCCCTCCCTTAAGCTGTGACCCTGGTCATGCAGGGTGAGGTGGAGATGCCGAATTGTTCAATAGGCTCTGATCAGCTCCCTATTGTTAATAAATGCGCTATGTTTGTGAGAGCGGAGCACATTTAATTTCAATAGGGCGCCTGTCACGTCTTCTCCCACCCGCCAGTTCGGGGGAGACCTTGAAAGACTCCCCCGAACTGGTGTGTTGGGGGCTAATGGCAGGGCGCCCGGGGCGGTAGCCGGGGTGGCCCAGCCCTAAATATGGCTTTGAATACATTGCATACATATGGTTGCTCTGCTAAGGAGATCTAGATCGGATGATATGTAAAATACACAGGAATTCAAGACAGACACATTGCACACTTGACTGTCTTTAATGTAGTGGGAATGGTTTCAAATCCATTCAGTGGCAAATGATTACAAGATAAACACAAGTATCTTAAAATAAAGAACTGCTTACACTTTAACTATTTGTCTACTGTTCCATGCGTGTTCATGTCCTGTGGGACTCTATGGGATTAGGGACTTACATTTTACTGGCGCCTGACTGCCCAGGCCGCCGGATTTGGAATCTCCTGGTGGCACCCTGAAGTCAGGCACCGGTAAGACCTTACGAGACCAGCAGCAATCCCCCGGTAGCATCGGCAGGGTTACCGCCAGACTCGTAATGAGGCCCATTATCTTTTTAAAAAAGGTCCGTGAATGAAAAGCGTTACCAACCTTGCCTTCCTTGCAAAGCACTGTTACCTGCATAAGGTACCATCTGCTTCTGAACGTTTTCATCCAAGAAAATCTCACACAAATGAATAATAGAACTAAAAGGGTTCAATCACAATACCCATGTGCATGGCATGTCCATGTTAGAGTACAGCAAGTGTAATCATTTCTGGTTTCTTCTTACATTTATTTTCCTTCTGGCTTAGTACAAAAGAAGGTGTTTCTGCCATATGGTTGAACTTTGATACAGCAGACCTGAGCAAACCAATTTCTGGCCTTCTCAAATCTTAATAGGATTTGGAGATCACCAAACATCACCATTCCTCAAAGGCTCTGGCAAGAGTGACTGTGGGGGGTGAAAGGCCTGAACTGCAATGGCTTCCTGACTGCCTGTAATGCACTTGAGAAGGAAGGAGCGGCCACTGTATACTGTGTATGCAAGTAATTACAAGTAGAACATGGACTGCCAGTATTATTATCAGGAAATTGGTCAGTGAAACCAAGTTAGTGGGGCTTCAACATAAAACGTCTCTGGTTTAGATACTTCTGCCTGGCCACGGCCTGTCCATGACAGTCCATCTGAAGTCCAAATCTGCAAATTAGCCCAGTGTTTCTAAAGCATATGACTCAAAATATCTTAATGGTTTGTTCCCTGTTCTGGCCATGGTCATACATCCCTCCTTTAGTCTCTTCTAGACATTCTTTGTAATATATACAAAAATGATTGGTACAAAGGAAGAGCTTAACACATATATTCCATCGTAGCTGCCCCTCTATCACCGTTATACAATATTCCTACTAACAACGCCCAGAACTAGCAGGGCTGTTCTCACCTGTTACCCCCTTTCCCTCCTGGTGCAATTGCCCCAACATTCCCCTCACTCACAACCTCTTGCACTCCTCTCATGCACGTCCTCATACCAACCGCAACTCTCCCCTCACACAACAAAATCCCTCCCTCTGTCTCTCCTTGTCACAATAAAGAAAACAACAATAAAATCACAATAAAGACTACTTTTTTGTTCCAAAACCCCCTATACATCAGATGAGGAGATCCCAGGTGCAAAACGGCCCTCTGTCACTACTACATCTCGTTCTCACACCCTTCTTAAACTGGGCAGAGAGATCCCGGCCAACTATATATGCAGAGCCTCTAGTCATACCGTTTTTCTTTGTTACACGCTGCTGTCTTCTTTGATTGTTATTATGATTGGTTATATAGAACATGCTTTATACCCAGAGGTTAATCGATCCTGGGGATCGATCCTGTGTTGCTCTGCGTCGTCTTGCTTCCAAGGCAAGCACGTTGCCCTGAGCAATCCTCCTGAGACAACAAGGGAGTACATTCCCTAGTAAATAAGGGAAATGTTCCCATTACACCACAATCCTCTTTATTATAACCAAACCAACCTATGTACAATGCTGCATAGTCTTCCACAACTTCCATTCATTCCTCGCTCGCTGCACTCACATCAATCTTCACGCACTCAAACACTCACACTCCCCTCCCTTACCCTGCTTTTTTTCCTCCGCAAACGGTGCACTTAACATCTACATGCTCTCCTGAAATCCTGCGTCATGGGGTCCCATCAACGACCAGCACAATTTGGGGACAGAACCCCGCTCCAAAGAACAGACAGGAATTCTGATAACACAGCTCCTATAAACCTCTCCAAGGTGTCAATGTACGTGGGTGCGGCCCTTCCAGATGTGCAGCATTGAATCCTTCGTCCTCCCAGGGGAATTTCCTATCAAGTTAGAGTCACTAATTTTGTAGGGTAACCTCCCAACAACCAGACTGAGAAATGACAAGGCTAAGTGCATCCTTTTGTGAGAAGCAAAAGAGCTTTATTTGTATGCAAAAAAGAAATGGTGACAGGGTATTACAAGTCTGCTGCTGCAGAGCTCTCTTATTCAAAGCAAACAGCACATTCTAACTGCAAAAATCATCATCTGTGATGTACACAATGTACAGTGTTGATCCCCCACCCCCACTGGTGGCCGCCTATATACATACTACTGATCACGGATAGACCCCAAATTCATTGCTCTCGTCTTCTTTGACTCTTATTGGATAGTTTTCTGAAAGCACTGACTTGCCCAAAAGGTTTAATGACGTGATGTGCACCTGTCCGTAAATATGAGCTCAGTGGATAACTTTGAGGTCCGCCTGGTTCCTGCGAATAAAGCAACTCTTTTCTCATCCCAGACACACAGGTGCCCCCATCATGCCTCCATGTTGCAATCTTATAAGAATTGGCATCACCTTTTGCTCTCCCTGGTACAAATCACAGGCCTCATTGTCCTCTGTTCCCCAATTATCAGATACTCCTCCAGAGAGACAGGCCTGAGTTTCCTGCTAATCAGTCTAAATTGGGAAGGATTTAGGAGTTTTGCTTATGGACATCTGGTAGTTCAAATGGGATGACCATTATCCCGGGGGTATTGGGGGGGCACTGATGTCCTAAATCTCAATTTGTGTCTTGCCAACTCGAGACCTCAGCCCGTCTCCCATGGGTTTGTCCTTCACAGCCAGCCACAGCCTTACTCGTGTTGGGCCGCTCATATTCCTTTCTAATTTACTACGCTCTAACAGAATACATTTGTCTCAGTGTGTTTATGTTCCCTATCTCGCCTGGGGGTGGGTAGGGAATATTCAAGCGTGAAGCCTCATTGTTCTGTGTTTCCAACACAGCCTGCAAGAATTCAGGCCCACCCTTGAATACAGTGTCGATTCATGCTATGTGTGTTGTGCGCAAGCAGTGTACTTACCTAGCACGCCATACAACTTATTAGATTTTCTTTAACCGATTTAAGTCCCTCTAATAAGCATGCCCCACACCATTCACCTCTACCCGCAAGACACCCCCTCCTGTACCCGCTCTCGTTCATTTCCTGTGTATTGGTTTATTTTCCGCAGTCTGCTTCGTTTGGAAGCTGCTGGGATCTGAACGTGCATCCCAACAGGAGTTTGGTGGTAATTTAGTGTTAGATCTGCCCAATTACTGCCAAACTCAATTACCGTTACCACCACTTGGTCCCATGGAGTTACCATGGGATTACAAGTGATGGTAATTCCCCATTTTCGGAGTACATAGGAATCCAAAAGTATTTTTGGCAGATTTAAAACCAGTGGAATTAATGTGTGGTAAATCCCCTTTTTTTGGCAGCAAAGAGGAAGATTTACCTCCAAATGTTTTCTGGAGGTAACTCTTCCTCCCTATCAACAAACTTGTATTAAGGCAATGTATTAATGTGGCAGTAAAGTGGCGTGTCAAAATTACCAAAGTTTTACATCAATTTTTAACCACACAGCTGTACTTGTAATATGACCCTTTTCTTTTTAGTTGCATAACTCCTTGTTCTAATAGTCTTAAAGACCTTGCGAGGGGCTATTATTGCATGGTATTAAAACATTCCCCCACATCAGGGGGTCATTTTCACATGATAATGACCTTTTCCTTGCTCTATAGGGTTTTCTAATCTTATAGTGTTATAATATTAAGGCCAAAACATGCCTGAGGTTGCTTGTGTTTCCATGCAGAGGGGACCTGGCCCAGCAGTTCAGGCTGGGCTGCTTCCATCAGTGGCAGTACCTGACTGATATGCATATGGCTAGACCCCTTTTTGTAATGATGCAAACAAAACGGTGGTGTGGAAGGTTGCCGAGAGCAGTGCCAGTAATTCAAATTACTTCAAAACCCTCCATCCATCTCTTTTTTGGTTTTAGCTTGCCTCCACATGTCAGAGAGGGTATGCTCAGACATGGGTCGATTGACTGCTGCGCCATAAAGAATCAAGCAGCACCTCACTGATGAGGCCCAACAAGGTCGAAACATGTCTGTGGTTGCTTGTGTTTCCGTGCAGAGGGGACCTGGCCTAGCAGTTCAGGCTGGGCTGCTCCCATCGGTGGCAGTACCTGACTGATGTGCTTATTGCTGGACCCCTTTTGCAGATGGGCAAAAAAACGGTGGTGTGGAAGTATGCCCAGAGCAGTACCACTGGTTCAGATTGATTAAAAACCTTCCACCCATCACTTTTTTGGTTATAGTTAGTCTCCATATGTGAGAGAGGGTATGCCCAGATGTGGGTCCCTTGCCGGCTGCAGCATAGAGAACTAAGCTGCACCACACTGATGAGGCCCAACAAGGCCGAAACATCTCTGCGATTGCTTGTGTTTCCATGCAGATGGGGCCTCGGCTAGCTGTCCGGGCTGGGCTGCTCCCATTGGTGGCAGTATCTGACTGATTTGCATATGGCTGAACACCTTTTGCGCTGGCAAAGATGGGCTAATAAACTGTGGTGTGAGGGTTGCCCAGAGCACTGCCAGTCATTCAGATTAATCAAAACCTTCCACCCATCACTTTTTTGGTTATAATTTGTTTCCCTATGTGAGAAAGGGTATGCACAGATGTGGGTCTATTAATTGTTGCACCATAGGAAACCAAGCTGCACCTCACTGATGAGGCCCAACAAGGCCAAAAAATGTATGGGGTTGCTTGTGTTTCTGTGCAGAGGGGGCCTGGCCTAGCAGTTTCGGCTGGGCTGCTCATCGGTGACAGTACCTGACTGATTTGCATATGGCTGAACCGCTTTTGCACTGACAAAAACAGGCGAATAAACACTGGTGTGAGGGTTGCCCAGAACAGTACTTGTAATTCAAAACCTTCCACTCATCACTTTTTGGTTATAAATAATGTTATTCGGCAATATAATAAACACAGTAATGGTAATCTATTTAATCTAAGGGAAAAAAATCTTTGCATTTACATATCAGTGTATCACATTCATGTAGCTTTGATGACAGAACACAACAAAAGAATGAAACAAATGGTAGTGGTTGTGCAAACTCCTACATTTATATTTCTAAGCAGATGCTAATTATCTTCACTTTTATTTTACTGTTCCAGGTTGTTTCTGTGCTGAGAAGTATACACTAGTCAATCAAAGAAGATTGAGAATTCATTTACTGAATGAGATCAGATTTATTTAAATGAATAATTATTGGCCAAAGGTGACTGCACTAAAAAATAAAAAAATAAAAAATAGATAGGATTCATTACATATTAGCTTTGTATAAACATCTCTTAGTGTGTTTGCAAATGTGATAGTGTAAAGGATTAAACATTATAAAAAAGGTGTTCCAAGCGGATTGGCCAGACATCCATGCACATATTTAATAAACCATTAAATGGACTAATGCACCCGGTAATCTCTGATGCATCAATGGTATTCCAACCTTAAATCATTATTAAACCAGCCGACAAGGGGGGGTGGGATTGTAGTTTTCAAAGTGAATCAGTAGAAGCAGATGGTGCTCGATTTACTGACCCAATCAACTATGTTAAATTGAGGAATGATCCCACACATTAAATCAATCAAACCAACTCAGATAACATCCTTTGTTTTTACCAGAGACAATGGATCTCTTGACATGAATTTCAGTTCTTCAACAACTCTCAGGAGCACATTCCATCATTCTACGCAATCCTCAAGAACCACAAGGATCAGCGCTTCCCTCTTCGAAGACCTATAGTAGCAGGATGTTGGTCGATTTTGGAACAACTTTGCAAATTTGTCAATTGCTTTTTGAAGCCACTGAGCTAACGTACAACTTGTAATCTTAAAGGCACCATGCTAGCTATTGAACTACAGAACTTCTGGTCACAATGGACATCAAATCTCTTTACACAAGTATTCCTCAGGAAGAGGCAATTGAATGCATACAGCCACATCTCAACCATCAAAATATTCAGGACAGTGTACCCACGAATTTCATCATAGATCTAATCACAATAGCCTTACATAAACTATTTTCGATTTGTTGATTAGTTCTTCTTTCAGATTCAAGGCACTGCCATTAGATCCACTTTTGCTCCCCATCTGGCCAAATTACACATGGCCAGATTTCAGGATCAGTTTATCATTAATCAGGAGAACCCAATTTTCACCAATGCACAATGTTGGAAGTGATACATTGATGATGTTATTTTTATCTGGTGTGGTTTGCATCAATGTTTGTTGGAATTCCATCAAAGGCTTAATGAGAGGAGCCCCATTGTTCAATTAACCATCGAAAGCAACTACAGGCAGATCAACTTCCATGACCTTACAATCAAAAATAAGAATGTTTAGGAAACACACTGATCGTAATTCCATTCTTCACTTTAAAAGCGTGCAGCCTCAAGGAGAATCTGCTGTATGGGCAATACCCTAGGGTCCGGTGGAACTGTACTTCCCTTTCAGACTTCTACACCCATTCCAAGAGTTTAGAGGATAGACTCCATGCCAGGGCATACCCTAGCAAATTGTTTAGTGATTCCAAAAAACGGGCAAGCTTTACAAATAGAGAAGCATTCCTTACACCTAGGGAAATAGCCAACTCAGAGCCTAGGATAGCATGTGTTCTAACTTACTGTCCTAATACATCAGCATTGAGAAGAATGGTTAAACATGTGTGGCTACTTGTCCAACTGAGTCCGCCCAATAAACAATTTCCAAGGGTTGCGTTGAAGTGCTCAAAAAATGTATGGGAGCACTTGGTCCATTCTCAATTCAGGAAAATGAAAACCAGGACCATGCTCTGGGACATGCACCCCCTCACTGGCCATTTCCCTTGAGGCATGTGTACCGTTTGAAAATGTATGGGATAAGATGAATACTTTTCTCAATGTGACCAACGAGTGGCAACTCAAGAATTTGATGAATTGCAAAACCACAAAAGTCATGTACTGTATATAATGCCCCTGTGGACTTTGTTACATTGTACAGACTATGCGGGCAGCACATGTGCTAACTTGCATTCCAATTCTCTATTATAAGCCCCGACATAGGAACGCTTAGGTCATGTTAGTCCAGCTGCAATTCAGGATGTTGTATTTTCTCTCCTTCATAGAGGAATGTTGTTGATTCTCAAGATTTATGAGGGGCAAACTTGGTGGGATGATTTTGATACATCGATTGCAAAAAAAAAGCCCTTATGTTTGAGTGCTTGTTGGCGGCTGACAACATTGAACAGGCGGGTATGACACCACTCTCTGGTATGTCCCTTTTAAACTCCCTTTCGGCATTTAGGGGATATCTTCCACGTGTTTTGTTTGTCCAGATTTCTTTGAAGCTAAAGAAGTCTGGTGGTGGTGGCCCATGACTCCTTTACCCTTGACAGTTGGTGAGTTTAGCCACCACTTATGTTTAATGAATTTGGTAGTCTCTGTACTTTAAAACAATTGATGTACTTTTACCAACCAATGTTTGTTACATTTCCGTACAGGGTGCTTCTGAATGATTGGTCCTGATGAAGGTGAATTCATTATTCTCCTCACCGAAACTTCAATCACGAATAAGCGTGGCATGCACTTATTGATCACCATGCTAGTTTAGATGTTGGCCCTGCTAGTCAATTTAATTTAGCCTGTGCTGGTATTTAGGAATTGTTTTCCTTCATTATGTATATGGACTCATTTTGCATTAGTTAAGTTCAGATTAGAACAACCCTGCACAAAGGCATCTGACAGGTTTTTCCAACGGCTCCCCGGGGAGGAGCGTGACGCTGTCTCTGACCTGGCGGCGGCGAGCGAGTTAAGTGACCTGTGCTGAGCCACGGTGACAGCACTGGAGGGCACAGGGACAAGTGGAAACCGAAATTCTCCTACGGATACTTGGTATTCCAACCCTCGCCAAGCCACCATGAGACCCACATAGCACTTACTACACCAAGCATACAGCATGCTTGAATACGAAAAAGCATGGGTATGATGGTCTTGCCGGCAACTACCAGACCTAATTTATAGCCTCTGTGGCTTACCCTAAACTAAAGTGCCCGCAACTACGGGATTTGATTTATAGCTTCTGTGCTATGTATAGAACCTTATGTGCCTGCAACTACCTGACTTGATTTATAGCCTCTGTGCTATTTATAGAACCTTATGTGCCTGCAACTACCGGATTTGTCTCATAGCTGTTATGCTATATATGTTACCTAACATGCCCGTATCTACCTGTCTTGACTCACAGCACCTGTACTATACATGTAACCTTCTTGCCCACAACTACCCCATCTGACTTATAGACTCTGTGCTACTGATGCAACCTTATTTGCTTGTAACTATCGGATTGTCTCATAGCCCTTATGCTATGTATGTTACCTAATATGCATGCACCTATCGGCCTTGACTCATAGCATCTGTACTATAAATGTAACCTCCTTCTCCACTATTACCTTATCTGACTCATAGCACATGTGCTATATATGTAACATAATGTGCCTGCAACTACTGGACTTGTCGCACAGCCCCTAGCTATATGTGTAAACTTTTGGGCTTGCAATTTACCTGACTTGGCTGATAGCCTTGTGCTACCGATTTACCCAAATTGCCTGTAACCAACCAGTTTTGATCTTTTCCTAATGTAACTAGCGCCTAAATGTCTGAGGGCTTTGTGTGCTGCTGTAAGTGTACATATAAATAAATAAAGAGGATTTATTTTGTAGGCCAATGATGGAGTCATGGCCCAGGTTCGATAACCCTCAGTATGTGAGAGCCATTTATTTTGTTATTTCTGGCAATTTGTGATGTTCTTTTCTTACCTTTTTAAATCTTCACGTTGTCGTGTTGTGTTGTATATTTAGTAACATGGCAGCCCAATCATGAGTATGAATACATTAAATTATTAACTATATGATGAACTTTAAAAATGCTGTATTGCATGTGCAATTAATATTACAATTCTTATGAAATAAACATTGATTCATCATAGATTACCCTGTGCCTTAATCCATTTAGTGGTTTATGTATATACTATTGGAAAAGCCTGTGTACACAGGCTAATGTGGAGGAGTAGTAACCTCAAACAAACTCTCGTAGAATCCGTTGAAAGTTCAACATAGTACATACAGCTAATTATTGTATCCGCTCCTTATAATCGTGATTCAACTTACAGGTTTCGGACTAAAAAATATAATGTTGAGGGATATCAGAGTAATACAATTCACGTACAGCATGATTCAAGTAGACATGAGATCATAAAATGAAGTGAATTGAAGTCAAATAAAGTTTAAAATGTACATGTAGAATATAATTGATATAATAATACATACCACGAAATATTACAATTAATAATTACATAATACATAAGTACATTTCTGCAGCTAAGTGTATGTTATCATTGTTGAAATATACATTTTGTTTGCCTGGAAGTTGAACTTGCAGCCTTAATGTTGTATGCGTGTGGCAACAGCTCCCTCTAGCAGTGATATTGTTGAAATACACATTTTGTTCACCTGGAGGATGAACTTGAAGTCTTTTTGTTGTACGTGTAAAGCAACACCTCCCTCTAGTGGCGACAATAGGTGGAGCTGGCAGGCTGGCTTTGGACAACATACATCTGGCCTTTTATTATATAGTATGATGTTTAAGGCCATTCAGCTTGGAACACCTTTGTGTAATGTTTGGATCATGCCCCATTTCCTAGATATGAGGGGTTTAGCCCTTCTGTAATCTAATGTGAAGGATTGCCAGTTGCTAAGGATGTAGAAGCCCTGGATTTCTTTTATTTTGTTTAATAATCAAATGAAGCAGACAATCCATTTTAGAAAACGTAGTCTTCTAAACATGTTATGTTATGTTATAAAGTTTTATAAAGCACTCGTTGGCCCGAAGACATCTTGTCACTAATACATCAGCACAGCTAACTGGTCCGGCATGTTTTCAGAAAAGAAGCGTTTTCAAGAGCCGCCTAAATTGCAAATGGATAGGAGTAGATCTCAGAGCCGGAGGGAGCATATTCCAGAGTTTGGTGGCTGCCACAGAAATGGCACGACCACCCACTCGAGAAATATGGATCCTAGGGAGAGAGATTAAACCAGCACTCCCTGAGCAAAGGGCTTGGGTAGGGAGGTACGGAAGGAATTTATCCCAAAGATAGTCTGGCCCCTGACTATAGAAGGCCTGATGAACGAGGCAGAGGGCCTTAAATTCTATGTGCCTGGTGACACGAAGCCAGTGGAGGGAACACAGGACTGGAGTGATATGGGCACCATAAGGAGTGTTAGTGGTCACCCTAGTGCCATATTTTGCAACAACTGCAACTCGAGGATAAGCTCCACTGGTTGAGCCAAGAACAAGGAGTTACAGTAGTCTATACGGCTCAGCACCAGTGAGGTCTAAGATGGCATGGCAAAAAGGGTAACACCCTGTGCAGACTCCTCAGATGAAAATGGCCAGCCTTACACAATGCCCCAACCTGAGCAGCCATAGACAAAGTAGATGATAGAATAACCCCAATATTTTTAATGACCGACACAGGAAGAGCAAAATCACCCAGTGCAGAAGGCCAAAAAGATGGAGTCCAGAGAGCCGGGTTAGGGGGGAACCCACCATCAAAACCTTGTGTTTTGTCCCCATTCAATTTCAGCCAATTCCTACCCATACAGTCCCCAATGGCCACCAAGCACTGACTTAAGCATGGCAACACCTTTGCCTGGTTCAGATCTAAACAATGAAACAAATGATGGTGCCAGGATAGCGAGAGCAACTGGTAGAGAAAAGGCAGAAGGTAATACATCAAATCATAATTTTTATTTTATTTTAGATTTGAGTGTAAACATCATCATTGGACATCTTTAATAAATTCATTTTTTATATAAAAAACATCCTAAATTTCAGGCATTCATACATTCATTCAGCTTATTCAGATCCTAAAACATTTAGATTAAATTATTTTAAGAATTTAAGAAAGTTCAAATTCAATTCCATTGCGTTGCTAATAGTAGTTCACTCCAGACAAAATATCGACTATTAGTGCCCTTATATATAAATCTTCTTTATCAAACAGGCTTCCTGGTAAATAGTTTTGACTTGGATGGTTATATCTGTCTTCATCAGGATTGGAAGAACTTTTTACAAAATTCTAAAATCAAACAAAAAATTAATTAAATAAATTTCAATTAAAATACTATTAAAATATACCAGACTGTCTCTTTTCACTCAGTTGCTCCCATCAAACTACAAAGTCCAAACCCGGGGCGAGGCCTATGTGGTCTATCTCTGTACCCAACTGAGGTTCAGCTTACTGGACAGAACTATTAATCATTAATCCAGTTCCTAATACTCACAAAATGCCTAAATACAGCACATGTCAAGGAAACCACAAAGTATCTATATGTGTGGTTTCACAGCCCTATCTACCTATGTACAAGGTTGAACGGTAAATTCAGAAGGAAAAAACATTGTTTCCCAATCTTTAGACACTGTCAGTTAGTGCCAACGTGCTCGCCCTAATCCCACACCCTGTCTCCTGCATGTCTCCATTCAGTTTCAATAAGACAAAAGACGTACCTGAGAACCACATGAGGTTCGCCGTCTAATTAGTGCTTCGGCAACCTCTGGTATATGTCAGAGGTGCTGAATATGGTTTTAGTTTCAATAGTCTCTGGTGTACATCAGAGATGCTGTGGTTAAGCCAACCCTGGAAAACAAACAGAAACAACAAACAAGAAAAGCATATTAGATCCCAGTGTGTATTTTACTGTAAAAGCCCACACTAGTGGGTCTAGCCAGGTTCAAGACAGAGTAACCCAAAAGCATACCTTCAAAGCGAAGGCTTTTATCACACCGGCTCAGTTTTCATCAGTGAGAGAGGCAATCTGCCTCTAATGCAATCTTCTTAGATTGTATTCACCCGCCTCGTATGTACACAAAAACGCAATGTAGAAGCAATGGGTGAAAGAGACAGTTCCCTCTGTGTAGGGGCTCTTATTCCGTGTGCGGTTACAATCTAAAATAAATGTCAAAAATCACATGCATGAGCTTCTTTGTGCGCACTATACTGTGCAAAAAAGAAGTTGTGAGGCGAAAGGTGGAGGGGACAAAACATCCCACTTACCTCACACTAAGTTCCAAATCGGACGCAGGTCACAATCACTTCCGAGAAACCGATGCGACAATGTGGGTTAAGCTAGTCCCTCTTTTATATTGATTGTTCATTTCAAAAACACAAACAAAGAACAAAAGCTGGAGTGAAGCCTTGGCTTCTCAACATGGCAGATAAAGTGCCGCTCAGGAACATATTACACCACAAAGATCCGTGCGGGTTAATAGTAGTTGAAAATCTGATACCATTAGAGAATACATAAAAAGAAGAGAGAGAGAGAGAGAGAGACTTAACCCAAACAAGCTAATTAAGTGATCAAGAATTAATGCTGATGGTCATAGCAACAGAGGCCTGAACCAACAAGAGGAGTGGAATTGAGTGTTTTTTACTCATCTCCTCACTGTGCTCCGTTATAAGATATACCAGGCCGTAGGCGGCATGCAGAAAGTAATAAGGTCCACAATGCAGACCTCACTAAACTGTAACCCCCTTGTTTTGTATATGATCCGGCGTTGTAATCTGCAATTTAGAATTTTTAATGTTTTCACACATTCTCAGATATCATTATCTTCTCTACCATTCCATTCGTTTTGCTATGACCATCAGCATTAATTCTTGATCACTTAATTAGCCCGTTTGGGTTAAGTCTCTCTCTCTCTCTCTCTCTCTCTCTCTCTCTCTCTTCTTTATATGTATTCTCTAATGGTAACAGATTTTCAACTACTATTAACCCGCACGGATTGTTGTGGTGTAATATTTCCTAAGCAGCACTTTATCTGCCATGTTGAGAAGCCAAGGCTTCACTCCAGCTTTTGTCCTTTGTTTGTGTTTTTGAAACAAACGATTGATATAAAAGAGAGACTAGCTTAACACACGCTGTTGCATCAGTTTCTCAGAAGTGATTGTGACTTGCGTCCGATTTGGAACTTAGTGTGAGGTAAGTGGGATGTTTTGTCCCCTCCACCTTTCGCCTCACAACTTCTTTTTTGGACAGTATAGTGCGCACAAAGAAGCTCATGCACGTGATTTTTGACATTTATTTTAGATTGTAACCACACACGGAATAGGGGCCCCTACACGGAGGGAACTGTGTCTCTCACCCATTGCTTCTACATCCCGTTTTTGTATACATACGAGGCGGGTGAATACAATCTAAGAAGATTGCATTAGAGGCAGATTGCCTCTCTCACTGATGAAAACTGAGCTCGTGTGATAAAAGCCTTCGCTTTGAAGGTATGGTTTTGGGTTACTCTGTCTTGAACCCGGCTAGACCCACTAGTGTGGGCTTTTACAGTAAAATACACACTGGGATCTAACACGCTTTTCTTGTTTGTTGTTTCTGTTTGTTTTCCAGGGTTGGCTTAACCACAGCATATCTGATGTACACCAGAGACTATTGAAACTAAAACCATATTCAGCACCTCTGACATATACCAGAGGTTGCCGAAGCACTAATTAGACGGCGAACCTCATGTGGTTCTCAGGTACGTCTTTTGTCTTATTGAAACTGAATGGAGACATGCAGGAGGCAGGGTGTGGGATTAGGGGGAGCACATTGGCACTAACTGACAGTGATTAAAGATTGGGAAACAATGTTTTTTCCTTCTGAATTTACAGTTCAACCTTGTACATAGGTAGATGGGGCTGTGAAACCACACATATAGATACTTTGTGGTTTCCTTGACATGTGCTGTATTTAGGCATTTTGTGAGTATTAGGAACTCGATCAATGGTTAATAGTTCCGTCCAGTAAGCTGAACCTCCATTGGGTACAGAGATAGACCACATAGGCCTCGCCCCGGGTTTGGACTTTGTAGTTTGATGGGAGCAACTGAGTGAAAAGAGACAGTGTGGTATATTTTAACAGTATTTTAATTGAAATGTATTTAATTATTCTTTTGTTTGATTTTAGAATTTTGTAAAAAGTTCTTCCAATCCTGATGAAGACAGATATAACCATCCAAGTCGAAACTATTTACCAGGAATCCTGTTTGATAAAGAAGATTCATATATATGGGCACTAATAGTCAATATTTTGTCTGGAGTGAACTACTATTAGCAACGCAATGGAATTGAATTTGAACTTTCTTAAATTCTTAAATTAATTTTATCTAAATGTTTTAGGATCTAAATTAGCTGAATGAATGTATGAATGCCTGAAATGTAGGATGTTTTTTATATTATAAATGAATTAATTAAAGATGTCCAATCATGATGTTTACACTCAAATCTAAAATAAAATAAAAATTATGATTTGATTTATTACCTTCTGCCCTTTTTCTACCAGTTGCTCTCGCTATCTTGGCACCATCATTTGTTTCATTACATGGCCTTACCTCAAGGTGCCAGTGATTTTTGAGGTTCCCACCTTTTGATTGATTCACATCTAAACAAACCCGGATCTGGGTGTCATCTGCATACAAGTAGCACCTGAAACCGAGGGAGTGGATGAGGCAGATCAAGGGCTGTGTATAGATGTTAAAAAGTGAAGGGGACAGGGAGGAACCCTGTGGTACACCACAAGATAGAGAGCAAGAAGCAGAAGAAAAGAAGAAAGTGAGAGGGTTTGGCCCCTATCAGTCAGGAAGGAGGAAAATAGGGCTAAAACAGACCCAAAGAGGCCAACTGAGGCGAGGCGAGCAAGCAGGATCTGGTGGTTGACAGTGTCAAAGGCCACTGACAGGTCTAACAATATCAATGCAGCTGTTCCACTGTCGTCCACCAGTCTGACCAGGTCATCAACAACAGATACCAGGGCACTCTCCTTGCCACGTCATGGGTGAAAACCTGACTGAAAGGTGTCAAAAAACCCAGTAAATAACTATGGCCTGTTTAACTCGACTGGAATAAACCCAGACTGGCAGATTGACTGCTTCGGAAACTCAGGCAGTCAGCCCAGGGAGGATATCCTTGAAAACTGCCAAAGGTATGGGATCAGAGGGAGAAGCAGATTTAAGCTGAAGAAGAGCCTTTCCTAGCGCTTCCTCAGAAAATATCGGGAAGTCAGACCACACATGCAAAGGGCCACCCACTCCGACCTACGGTACATTATTAATGGCAGAGCACTGATGTCACCGGTAAATATCGGCCCGAGTAGTGTCAATTTTAGAAATGAAAAACTGAGCCAGAAAATCACTGAGAAACTGCATCGGAGTCAGAGTTGGTGAAATATTTTCAGTAGATGACAGGGATTTCACAATCCTTGTGTAAACATACACCCGCTTTCAGAAACCTCTATGTAGAAAGCACATAGAACACACATCCCCTGCTCCATCAGTCTCCTGATCTGTAGTTCCTGCTCTTTAGTGACACAGAGCAGGTTCAAAGGTCAGTTGTGCCCTGTTTGGAAGCTGCTGTGACTCTAAAGTTCAAAACCTTACATAATTCAAACCCATAATAATTATGAACGACTGTCCATCTGGTAGCAGGGTAATCTCTAACAATAGGCCATACCCGGGTTTTGGTATGGTGACTAACAGTTCACACAATTATTAAAGCCACTTCAGATTTGTATCATACTCATATCAACCCTATTATTATAAGCCAGCTATGAAAAGGGTAAGTGGGTTTGATCCATGCTGCCAGTCTCTGCCTCAGCCAAAAGGAGAATAACCAGGAACAATGTCTCTTTTATCCTGTGGGAGTTTGGGTAACACCTCTGCAGGCAAGGGAACTCTCAGCAGGAGGACAACTTGAAACCATGATTCAAAGAGGTGCACCCTATTGAGAAAAGAGCACGTCTCATGCCATGGCACTGAACAGAAAAGGGCCTTTGAAGTGCTGAGAGGCAGATGAATATGTCATCCATAGCTTCTGCCCCTCCCCCAAATCAATACTGCACAGGTGAAAAACATTACTCACTAAGATAACCGTACCGCCCTTATCCCAGGCAGGGACAGCAGTAGATAGACACAATCTAAACTGAAGATTACACGAGTAACCAAAATAACATTATGACAATACATGTGCATGAATTAGACATGGAGCAAAGGTGAACTCAACATGAAGAACACAAACACTCGTTAACATATGCATTCATACATGAAGATTATTAACATGGCATCCATGAGATATGAAGAATCTGAACATAACAATGTATAAACTGAATGCAACATGAATGACATGCAAATATACCTCACTAACATAGAAACACAGCAGTAATGGGCAGCTATCTTTTTCAAGCCACGATATGCTTCTAATTAACAAAAGGTCTCCAGGTTTTTCACGAGAAATCAAAATGCTGGCAACTACAATCAAAGTTACTGTGAATGAAGGGAGGGTCAGACTGTTGCCATGAAACCACAAGATAGCAATTCCCAGGAAGCAAAGGGATACCTGCACATTAATTAAGGTGTTATAAGAGTACAAGCAGCCTTTGTAAGCCAGGTGCAGGACACCCATAACCAAAGGACTCCATGAAGAACAACCCAAAAGTGTCCCCAGTGGCAAGAGAAATCATAATTATTGAATAAGGTTGGTTAGAAAGAAGCCAATCAATGAAAATATCTACTGGTACGCTGCCCATGAAGCAAGGTGCAGCCAATTACATATTGTCAATTACATATTGTCGAGATGATGGGCCTCATTACAAATGTTGCGGAAAGGCAACAACGGTGCCGGTAGTGCTACCGGCGCTGTTGTTACCTCTCCGCAACATTACGAGTATGCTCTCGGGTGCCGCTCTGGAACGCCTGGTGAGACCGGCGTGCAGGGCGGCACCCACGAGCAGTAACGGATGGCAGCAAGGGCCCCGTTATCAACAGGTCCGTTGTTACCATCCTCCCATTCCCATTGAGCCCTATGGGGGCTCAAATGGGAATGGGGATGTACCGGGTCCGAGTCCTGCAAAAGGGATTTACCGGGCCCCCCAAGGTCGGAATGGCCTGGTAAGTCCCCTTTTGCGGGACCCGGAGCCAGGTTTCGGGGTAGCCAGGCCCTTATTAAGGGCATGGCTACCTCCAAACTTGTAATGAGGCCCGATGTCTTTTAACTGTTATCAATTTAAAGGTGGTCACCGGAGGGTCCATCAGACAAGCGTCACCCAATTAGAAATATAACCCTATAGAAAGTATATGTAGTCACCACTATTAACCCATCCCATTACCCCGTAGGTTTGGGTAACTAAGATTACAGTATGATGTCAGTTATGACAAATGTTGAACATATAAACCACTGTTTTTGATAAGCATGCCGAGAGTGCCAATGATTCTATGCTTGCATGCTGTCCCTGCTTTAATTTGATGATAATAAAGTCGGGGTTTGCCTTGCACTTTGTCTATTTCCATTATTGAGGCCAGTCTGATCTGGCTCCAAAACGTCTCTGTAATTTGGAACTTCCCAGGCCGGCTTAATAGAAGATGCATGGGAATGGGGCAGAATTAGAACAAATAGACACAGTAGAAAGAACTGGAGGAAGGGTTCTTCCACCTTGGTTTGCTTGGGGCATCTCTTTCCTCCCTGCTGTCAGGGTTTCAGTCTTGAGTCAATGCAGCATCCTCCATGGAGGCTCGGGCTTGGAGGAACTATGTGTTGATGTGCCTTGATTCGATGACAGCAGGTAACACTGCGATCAGGTGATGCCATCATCTGCCGGCGTGCATTGATGCGCTGAACATATGGCGGACAAAGTATTTGCAATAAGCAGGCACAGGGGACAGACCAGGAGGTTCCTCTAAAAGAGTAAGTCCATGCTCACGTAGCATATCTGTTTACCCTTCTCAGCTGCTACCATCCTTGCTTCTCCCGTGGTCCCCGCCATCTGCTGTTCACATGCTTATCCTTTCCATATTCCTGATCTATTCTGGACTGCCTGTTGCTTGACTTTCCTTTGGATTCTACTTTGTGCCTATCTTCACCTGAAATCACTTGACATTTTTCCTACCCCTGGACTCATCTTTGGATTGTGTTTTTGTACTGTTGCCTTTGAATTGGACTTCTTTGCTATGTCCCTTCCCGTCTTAGTCATGTCCTTGTGTTGTCGGGATAGCCCGCTGCATTATTTTGGTATATGCCGTTTCTGCAGCTCTTTTGATTGACTCAGAGCTTCGAGGAGATACAGATCCAGTTATCAACTAGGTTTTCCAGCAACTTCCTTATTGCACTAGCTGGGTGGATAATACTGTTGTATACTTTGATTTTGTCGTACCCTTTTTTCTCTGTACTGATACCTCTCCTTTTATTTTCAGTCTGAGGGCTTGTGTTGTTGCTTGCTGATCTTTCCTCCCACCTCACTCTAACACTCCAGAACCTCCCAGTATATATTTTGGATTACAAGGTGTGAGACCTAGGTCGGCTGTGTTACCATGCAGACATCTCAGTGGACCCTGTCTTTGATCACGGCTCAGGTAAGCTTGGCATCTGTCTCCTCCACTTCCTGTAGAGCAGAGCCCTTTGGGTATAATGCAAGATTGTAAAATACAATTGCCACTTTCACAAGATCGGACCGCTTAAAGCAGGATTACATTTATCCAATCCCTTGGAACTTTTTATCTTTATAAGGATGGGGTCTCCCACTCCCTCCTTGATTCCTTTGGACCTTTCAAGAACAGAAGAATTTGTTTGGACCCTGTTGGCAGAGCAGTCATTTTCAAAGCTCTCTACCAGAGATAATAACACATGTTACAAGTGAGAGGCAACCTATTCTCCCTACTCATCTCCAGGGAACATTGGGGTGACTTCTGTTGGACCAAGGCCTGCACTCTCCCCCAGCTTCACAGGTACTCAGGCTCATAATTGGTGGGAAAGGATTTCTGTGGGTACCAGCTAGCCTTCCCAGTCTGGGAGTGAATAGGCAAAGTACAATCATGTCCGAGAGTCCCTAGATTTAAGAAATGATTACAGACTCCTGACCCCCTTGTGATATTTCCTAGTCAAGGGTAGTGCAGGCTCTTACCTCTTTTTAGAGTTCCAGTCCTTAACACAAGTATCTTGTTTTCTTCGCTCCATCTTTGGGTTACATCAGCGTGTCATAGTCTCTGGTTACTCTTTTCCATGTAACACATTATCAGAAAGTTTGTGTCACGCTCTGATTGATGAACCTGCCTGGGCTGTTGTCTCAACCACTACTCCCAGGGATCCTCAGCTAGGACGCTTATCCAACTCTCACCAGTATGTGGTACTGTGCACGGGACTGTCAGGTTTCTCAGGCAAGCGTGGCCTTGGATTTCTGGAATCCCATCTTGGGATTGGGTATCCCTCACCCCCTCTTACTGTTTGGTTTCCCTGCCCAAGGGTGCTGTCATCCTCCCCCCTCCCTTGGGTAAGGCATCTGGTACCCGGTATTAAGACCTGGTTTCTGGCATCCCATCTTGGGCTATAGCTTTTCTTGCCCCACCTTGGGGCATACTCTTTCTCACTTCACCTTGCGTGATGTTGTCTTGCACCCATCTTGTGGTATGGTTTCTGGTACCCTACCTGGAGATATTGCTTATCACGAACCGGTCTTGAGGTTCAAACTTTCTCGCCCCACCTGGGTGTATGTTGTCTGGCAACCTGCCTTGAGGCATGGTTTCTGGTAGACTTCCTTGGGCTATGACTAATTTAGTTCTGTCTTTGGGCATACTCTTTCTCTCGCCAATTTGGGGTATGTTTTCTGGCACCCCACCTTGGGGTATGGATGTTGGTAGCCCACCTTGTGCTTTGGCATATTTCACCCTGTCTTGGGGTATGCACTTTCTCGCTCCGCCTTGGGTTTGTTGACTGGCACCTTACCCTGGGATATGGTTGCTGGTAGTCTGCCTTGGTCAATACTTGTCTTCATCTCCCATGTTTCCCGAAGCCACCACATACCTGGTTCTCCCGAGGCGGTCCTCCTCAGGCAGACTGGGTGCTTTAGGATTGGCATTGTTGGATCCTTGCTCCTTGCTGGATCCTCACATCACGGCTGCAGTAAACTTTGGGCCCTTTCTCTCTTGGTACCCTCAGTGTTTAGTGGTTCTCCTGCTTTGACCCACCGTCGGTCTCTCTGGATGAGATGCTCTGGAAGTCCCCGGTTTCTTCCAGGGTCGCTGTCTCAGCATTCTTTGGGCCTCTCCACTTCATCAAATGCCACGGAATGCATTGGTCTGTCTCTTCAGGACACACCTCCCAGGAGGAGGACTCCCTGACTCTGCCGCTCTGAAGGCAACTCCATCTCTCTACCTTAGAGTCGATCGCACCTTTTTGTTACAGCCGGCAAAAGGACATGTTTGTTCTCCGTGCTTTTGCTTCAGTCTGAAAGGGGTCAGAAGGCCAGTCAATCATTGTAGTATGCAATTGTGAATCAATGCACCATTCAATTTCCATATAGCCCAAAAAGGACTTGTCTTTTTGGGATAAGGGAGGATAACAGATAGTCCTATCTTGGGATTATCTGTCCTCTAATGGGGACGGGGGATCACCCACAGTGAGATCCCACTTGCCCTTTCCTATATGGTGGATTAATCTTAGCAGGCTCAACTCCCTAGTCCCAAAGGGGGTGGATCCCCATTGGGGAGAGGGGATGAATCCCCTGGATTCATCGCACACCCCATTCACTAAAATCAGATATACCTGACTAAGAATTTCTGATGATATGCCTGTCTTCACTGGTGCAACTTCACTACACCCATTCTCATGTACTGCAAAAATGGCTGTGCACTGACTCTGCGCTGACTTTGCACAACAAAAATACACAGTTCCATGAATCAGGGTTTGTATCGGCAGTGCAAAGTCACTTTTCAGCAGTGCAAAGTCACTTTGAACCGTGCAAGAATTCCATGAATAAGGCCCTATGTGTCGAGCAAAGGGAGCGTTTAGCACTAGTTCCCACTCATACCCATTTGCCCAGCAAATGAAGATATTTATGGCAGCGCATAATGCAATTGCCAATGTTATTACTGCCTTTGAAGAGCTTGAGAAGGGGGCCCTCACTCTTGATTGTATCCCAGCTGCATCCTTTCACGATTGAATGTTTTCTTCACCAAACATATGTATGTGCCTTTCCATTTCAAATAGCTTTTACCTAGATGGACGCCTTGGTGTGGCATTGTGTATAACACTAATTATATTGCACCCTGTCATTGTGAATGCAATCTGCAAAATATTTGCCAAAGTTCAAGTCACTAAATCTTGCCACTATTAAACAAACTTGGTGCATGCGTAATAGATAAAATACATTTAAGGCATATAGGCAGAAAAGCAACGCAACCGTGGGAGTTTCACAATACCATGTGACTTAATGATAATGATGTGTTATCTATATAGCAGTTTTGCCAAAGCGCTTTTTTAGAACGTATACATACATTATCACCCAAACAAAGTTGTAACTCATTTATTAACCTCAGAAGCATGAAAGGCTGCGTTGGCCTTGCCGGGATTCACACTTGCGACCTGTATATCACACACACAGATCACAGCAGCGAGCACTCAGCCCGCTGAGCTATCTTACGCGCTGAGATGTCTCTCACATATTATTTTTTTGGGCACATTGCCAATGTTCCCAAAACAAAACTAACTTAACTTCTCCACTTTCTCCATGGTTTAGGCGCAAGATGCAACCTGCACTACCCATGAGCAAGGTTGGAGCCATAAATATGTTCCACTATTTCCTGTCCTCCAGTTTATGCACTTAGTGCCAACCCCAAGATGTACCCCAGTGCATAGTTACCAACTGTACTGTCCTTCCACTTATGTACTATTCCATAGTTGTAGAAAATCTGACATCTGACTTTGAAAAAAGCGAGCAGCCTTGATTCCCTCTGACGTTGAACAAATATTTTTAATGTGGGCTGATAGGACCTAAAAAGACAGCCTACAAAAGGCCTACAATGAAAACAAAATAAAAATATGAAAAGTTGCACAAAATGTAATTTTTACATTTTTTAACAAAGGAACAAAGACTCATGTTCCTCATTATGAGTTTGGCGGAGTGGCCAAAAACGGTAGTACAGCAGTGATAATGTAGTTACAACTGCATTACCTCTGCATAACTGCACCACTGAACTATGGGTTTGGAGGGAGGGTGGTGAAAAAACCTCCAGCAAAATGCTTGAGGTAATTCTGCCACCTTTCCACCAAAAAACATCCCTTTCGGCAGAATTGCCGTCAGTGGTAATTCCACCAAAATCCCCATGGAGTCCTACCATTATGGGGACTAACATTGCATACCACTACTTGTAATCCAGCGGTAATTCAGCCAGACTGAGTGCTGGTAACAGTAAATCCCTTTGGTGGTATCGCAGCAGCTTTACTGCCAAGATACGACCAAACTCATAATGAATCACACAGGGCCTCATTACAAGCATGGCGGTCCGGGAACTACGGTACCGGTAAGCATGCCGGTACCGTAGTTCCCGGACCACCATACTACGTGCTCTGTGGGTGTAACAGCACCCGCGAGCAGAGCACATCGGATGCACCGGCACAACTCTGAATGTGCCGGTGCATCCGACATCCCCATGCCCATTCAGCCATATGAGGCTGAAAAGGGATGGGGAGGCCCTTGATTCTGGCACCCGCAAATGGGCTATTACCGGGTGCGCCGAGCTCGGCATGACCCGGTTCTTGCCCATTCGCGGAGGCTGGAAAAAATGCAACTCTGGAGGCAGCCGTGCCGTTTTTAACAGCATGGCTACCGCCAGAGTTGTAATGAGGCCCACAGTCTTTTAAGACAAAGGAATCAGTCAGTGCAGTGGGCTTTGAAACTCTCCACCTGTGCTCTAATTCATTTGCTAGTTTCAGTGATGTGGTACATATCATCAGCAGCCCAAATGGATCCTTCTTCTAGTCAGAGCACTATCTAATTCAGGCTTCACTATTCTCCCGGTGCAGTAAATTCATTACTGAACATACCATAGACGGAGACATCATCACATTCAGACCACAGATAAAGTGACTGCAGGGGGTTTTGGTGTCCTCTCATCTTTCAACAATGAGACCCTGCCAGAGAAAACAACCTAACAGAGGACTATCAAAGATGTCTGCGCTAAAAAATACTTAATCAGCATTATTTTGACTGCTTGTTGGTGGCATGTTCTGAAATTGGCTGCATAGAGTATAAAAACAAAAAGATAAAGTCCCACTATTTGTGTTTTTAAACAGCAATGAAACTAACATGCAATACTAAACGTACCACCTATTACTGTGGATTACACCATTTAGAATCCTTTTTACAAAACACAGACATGTAGTGTAACAGTAAATTATGTTGCATGGAAACTATCAATTAATTAGCCAGATGATGGATTGTTTTAATCCCTTGCTTGCAGCCCGAACGATTACATAATACAAACAGCATATTTCTTCTTGTTCCTTTACAACAGAAATAAACAAACGAAACGATAAACAGAGTCTGCAGCACTTATTAATTAAGATCACTATCTACAATTATGAGTGAGACGAAACAATATCAATGTTATGGTCCTATCTGATACTAAATGCACAATTATATACACTTTGGAGATGGGAAAATTAAACAGTGCACATAACTGGAAACATTTGAAGTGTTTAATACTCGTTTGGAATGTTTAGAATTAATAAAATATTAATATTAGTGAATATGGCCTGGAGAAGCATGCATGCTGGGTTACACAGGCTCAACTAGTGTGAAACATGTGTCGACCATTCTTTGCAGTTCATGTATTTTTAATGACTTTAAACAAGGGATTACAACTATCCCCTGGATTTGGAAATGCGAGTTAGTCATGTAAAATGAATTACATTGTGCTACATCTGTGTTTTCTCTAGAGATTATCATGCATTGTGTAATACATGCTAACTTAGAGAGCACAATGAGTTCCATTTAAGAGGCGCGGCGTAGAACCCTGTCCCAGAAAGCTGACTGTGGAAATACCCACAGACTGTCACTGAAACACCAGACAGGCAAGCATTGATAATTACCAAGCAACTGGAACAATCATGGCAGATGATGAACAAATTGCTTGCCCTTGAGAGGAGAAAAAATGTAATGGCCGTGGCCAAATAACTTAAAACTGTGGACACCCTTGAATCCTTGAATGCCTACAGTATGACAGAAATTACACACACAACATCCAGTGGATACATACAACACTAAATTCCCACCATATTGGCTCTTCTAACAGAAAAACCAAAGCCGCTTTCTTTATTTATGAGTTAACTTATCTGCCAAAACCGTGGCTTTTCCGGAACACTCCCACCAACTAATGCACAGCATGGCTACTTTCTTCACCACAAAGATATATGTAATGTAAAGTGGTCTTTTGTAAAGCCGTTCTGCCATGTTTCTTGGCCTCAATTTGCATAACTCAGGAAGAGAAGAGAGCGAGGGGATATTTAAGGTATAGCTCAAGAAACAGATGCAAAACCTTTGCTGTTGATGGGAGCAGGTCAAACGTACTTGAGACCAGAGTGTCTTCCTGCTTCTAGAGGATTGGCAGATTCACCTGGGAATATTGTATCGAAAGGTGAGAACCCAAAGTCTGCTGATGTAGGAGAGTATGATAGGGATAGAGAGGAGAGTTTATTCCTAAATCCATTAATGTTTATGTAGCCTCCGATAGCCACATGTGGGGCCTTTGTGCATGTTCTCTAAGGTGGTAGAGAATGTAGTCAGTTAGTCATAGAGAAGAGGCCTGTAGACAAACAAATGGTACAAATAGAGGAGAAACAAATAATGGGCACAATCTGGTAGCGGGGAAACAGAGGCCATTCAGGAAAACGTTTAGGATGCGTGCAGACATTACGCAAACCATATATAGCAAATCATAACATATGAAGGCAGGAAAAAGGCATGCATGTCACCACACAACATTAGAAACCATAGCAACACTCAGAAAACCGTTACATATAAAAACAAACTGGTGCTGTCCCCACACTCTTACCACTTACCACTTGCAGACAAGTCCCATTTTTACTTTCCCACATTGCCAATGTCAAAACCTCTCTCCCTCTCTTTCTTTCTCTCTCTCTCTCTCTCTCTCTCTCTCTCTCTCTCTCTCTCTCACACTTTCTCTCTCATACACACATACACAAACACTCTTTCATTGGCTGTCCTTTTGTCTCACTTTCTTGGACAGATAGATGGTAGACCACGTGCAGTAATGATGTAGGAATTGGCAGAGGAGGGAAGGGATGGTCTGGAGGCTCCAATCATTACCATAGGATACAGGCTAAGGGATATGGTAAGCAAGTACTTTTGGTTCAGAGAAAGCTTTGCTTGAGATACGAGGACAGGAGACATAATCCTTGGCCATTCCGTAAGCATGCCATGCACAACTAAGTCTTCTACCCCCTTCAGACAGTTATGCTGCACTTTGATGTCTAGAAGATACTGATGAATATGCTGACTAGAGTATACTAATATAATTGAGCACTTTTAATTTTGGTACTCTTTGTTTAAAGATCTGCATGCTAGCCATCCTAGTTCTGCCTGCCTCCAATCTTGAAGTGATCATGACTCCTACCTGCCCCTGCTTCTTTGTTTGGCCTTTAAAGTGTCTTGTAATGTAATGTCTTGTAATGTAATGCAATCAGAGCCTTTTAAAACACTGAACACACAAATACATAAAAGTGGATGCAAAAATGCAAGGCCCTTGTTGAACATTCATAGCACCAATGTGTTGTTGTGGCTTTGCTTTTTTGTCTTTTATATAGCACTAGCCAAAAGTACCTGTACGCTGCATGGGTGCTGTAGAGAGATATGATAACACTCTCATCAAATGTTGAAAATTAATGATCCTGTAGGTCGCTGTTTCGCATCGCTGATCGCATTAACAGGGTAATTCATAGAATTTCGCAGAAAAGTGTCGCAAGCGGCTGGCGCAGAGTGTCCGCGTGCGATTGACTGCGCCAGGCACGTGCGCTAAAACCGTTTTCCGCGCACAGCGTATTCATGGATTTTAGGCTCCCAAACCAGCAGTGGCGCAAAGAATCGCAGTGACCCTGCAGCAGAGCCAGTAACGCCCCCAAGAACGCCCTCGCGCAAGGAAAAGCCATCAAAATCGCTAAATCATCGCAAAGGGCTGTGCTAACCCTGGACCAGTTCACCGGGCTGGCAAACAGCAAACGCCAAGCGGGGAACGTGTATTTCAGGGGTGCGCGGGAAGTTCCACAAGCGATTGGCCCCGTGCAAGCAGGGCACGTGTATTTCAGGGGTGCGCGGGAAGTTCCACATGCGATTTCAGCAGGGTACGTGTATTTCAGGGGTGCGCGGGAAGTTCCACACGCGATTGTCCCAGTGCGAGCAGGGTACGTGTATTCCATGGGTGCGCGGGAAGTTCCACACGCGATTTCAGCAGGGTACGTGTATTTCAGGGGTGCGCGGGAAGTTCCACACGCGAATGGGCCAGTGCGAGCAGGGTACGTGTATTCCATGGGTGCGCAGAAGTTCCACACGCGATTACAGCAGGGTACGTGTATTTCAGGGGTGCGCGGGAAGTTCCACACGCGATTGGCCCCGTGCAAGCAGGGTACGTGTATTTCTGGGGTGCGCGGGAAGTTCCACACGCGATTGGCCCAGTGCAAGCAGGGTACGTGTATTTCAGGGGTGCGCGGGAAGTTCCACACGCGATTGGCCCCGTGCAAGCAGGGTACGTGTATTTCAGGGGTTCTGGGGAGTACTATACGTGAATTGGCCGTGTGGGTCCTCCCAGGTGTACGCTCCACAACCTCCACGGCCCCTGCAGGCAGAACACACCACGGGGGACTACCCTGCACCCCTGCTCATGTCCCGCAGGCAGCCCATCCACCATGGGCATGCCCCCCAGCCAACCCACATGTCACCTTGCACTACTGATCAACAATGCATGTCTCCCACCACCCCCACCCCCCAGCAGTGCAGGGGCACCCTCCACCAGGCCCCCACCCATGTCTCCCACCCACCCCCACCCCCCAGCAACCATGGGCAGCCCCCACCAGGCCCCCACTCATGTCTCCCACCACCCCCACCCCCCAGCCACCATGGGCACCCTCCACCAGGCCCCCACTCATGTCTCCCACCACCCCACCCCCCAGCAGTGCAGGGGCAGCCTCCACCAGGCCCCCACCCATGTCCCCTATCACCCCCACCCCCCAGCAGTGCAGGGGCACCCTCCACCAGGCCCCCACTCATGTCTCCCACCACCCCCACCCCTCAGCAGTGCAGGGGCACCCTCCACCAGGCCCCCACCCATGTCCCCTATCACCCCCACCCCCCAGCAGTGCAGGGGCACCCTCCACCAGGCCCCCACTCATATCTCCCACCACCCCCACCCCCCACCCCCCAGGGGCAGCCTCCACCAGACCCCCACTCATGTCTCCAACCACCCCCACCCCCCACCCACCAGGGTCAGCCTCCACCAGGCCCCCACTCATGTCTCCCACCACCCCCACCCCCCAGCCACCAGGGGCAGCCTCCACCAGGCCCCCACTCATGTCTCCCACCACCCCCACCCCCCAGCAACCATGGGCAGCCCCCACCAGGCTCCCACCCATGTCTCCCACCACCCCCACCCCCCAGCCACCATGGGCAGCCCCCACCAGGCCCCCACTCATGTCTCCCACCACGCCCACCCCCCAGCAGTGTGGGGCAGCCTCCACCAGGCCCCCACCCATGTCCCCTATCACCCCCACCCCCCAGCAGTGCAGGGGCAGCCTCCACCAGGCCCCCACCCATGTCCCCTATCACCACCACCCCCCAGCAGTGCAGGGGCAGCCTCCACCAGGCCCCCACCCATGTCTCCCACCACCCCCACCCCCCAGCAACCATGGGCAGCCCCCACCAGGCTCCCACCCATGTCTCCCACCACCCCCACCCCCCAGCCACCATGGGCAGCCCCCACCAGGCCCCTACACATGTCTCCCACCACCCCCACCCCCAAGCAGTGTGGGGCAGCCTCCACCAGGCCACCACTCATGTCTCCCACCACCCCCACCGACCAGCCACCATGGGCACCCTCCACCAGGCCCCCACTCATGTCTCCCACCACCCCCACCCCCCAGCAGTGCAGGGGCAGCCTCCACCAGGCCCCCACCCATGTCCCCTATCACCCCCACCCCCCAGCAGTGCAGGGGCACCCTCCACCAGGCCCCCAACTCATGTCTCCCACCACCCCCACCCCCCAGGGGCAGCCTCCACCAGGCCCCCACTCATGTCTCCCACCACCCCCACCCACCAGGGGCAGCCTCCACCAGGCCCCCACTCATGTCTCCCACCACCCCCACCCCCCAGCCACCAGGGGCAGCCTCCACCAGGCCCCCACCCATGTCCCCTATCACCACCCCCCCCAGCAGTGCAGGGGCAGCCTCCACCAGGCCCCCACCCATGTCTCCCACCACCCCCCACCCCCCAGCAGTGCAGGGGCAGCCTCCACCAGGCCCCCACTCATGTCTCCCACCACCCCCCAGCCACCATGGGCAGCCCCCACCAGGCTCCCACCCATGTCTCCCACCACCCCCACCCCCCAGCCACCATGGGCAGCCCCCACCAGGCTCCCACCCATGTCTCCCACCACCCCCACCCCCCAGCCACCATGGGCAGCCCCCACCAGGCCACCACTCATGTCTCCCCCCCCCTAGCAGTGCAGGGGCACCCTCCACCAGGCCCCCACCCATGTCCCCTATCACCCCCACCCCCCAGCAGTGCAGGGGCAGCCTCCACCAGGCCCCCACCCATGTCCCCTATCACCCCCACCCCCCAGCAGTGCAGGGGCACCCTCCACCAGGCCCCCACTCATGTCTCCCACCACCCCCACCCCCCACCCCCCAGGGGCAGCCTCCACCAGGCCCCCACTCATGTCTCCCACCACCCCCACCCCCCACCCACCAGGGGCAGCCTCCACCAGGCCCCCACTCATGTCTCCCACCACCCCCACCCCCCAGCCACCAGGGGCTGCCTCCACCAGGCCCCCACTCATGTCTCCCACCACCCCCACCCCCCAGCAACCATGGGCAGCCCCCACCAGGCTCCCACCCATGTCTCCCACCACCCCCAGCCACCATGGGCAGCCCCCACCAGGCCCCCACTCATGTCTCCCACCACCCCCACCCCCCAGCAGTGTGGGGCAGACTCCGCCAGGCCACCACTCATGTCTCCCACCACCCCCACCCCCCAGCCACCATGGGCAGCCCCCACCAGGCCCCCACTCATGTCTCCCACCACCCCCACCCCCCAGCAGTGCGGGGCACTCTCCACCAGGCCCCCACTCATGTCTCCCACCACCCCCACCCCCCAGCAGTGCAGGGGCAGCCTCCACCAGGCCCCCACTCATGTCTCCCACCACCCCCACCCCCCAGCAGTGCAGGGGCACCCTCCACCAGGCCCCCACCCATGTCTCCCACTACCCCCACCCCCCAGCAGTGCAGGGGCAGCCTCCACCAGGCCCCCACCCATGTCTCCCACCACCCCCACCCCCCAGCAGTGCAGGGGCAGCCTCCAAAAGGCCCCCACTCATGTCTCCCACCACCCCCACCCCCCAGCCACCATGGGCAGTCTCCACCAGGTCCTCACAATCCCCAATCATGTGCGTCATGGTCAGCCTCCACAGCCAAAAAGCCCAACCAAGTAACCCATTCACCCACATGGAAAAGGAAATTACATGTTACACCCCCAATGTTCATAAAGCTAATGAACCCATGTCCGTCACACACAATGGTTGCAATTGAATGGGAAAACACCCAACATGACATGCAAGAAAGCAATGAGATGATACCACACAGTGAAGTATGAAAACAAAATTGTATTAAAAAAATAAGAATGCAAATTAAATTAAACAAACTACAATGGGAATGAAAAAAAGATAAGCTGCATGTCTGTTCAAAAAATAAAAAACACCAAATACAAATCCAAAAAAATGTAGTCCAAAGTCAAATGAAAAATAAAATCAATCCAATTCAGAACTATGTACAAAACATCCAAGGGTCCATGAGCCCAACTGAACAAAGGAAACCTACAAAAAACCCTAACCAAAATGCAACTATATACAAAAAGTGGAGCAGTGTCCGTCGACTCCAAATCATAACAACAAACAAAGGAAACCTAAAACTAAAGAACTAAATACAAAGGCGGCGGGCAAGTCCAGCGGCTCACTCCGTGGTGTTCCGGGCCAGGGCATCATCGAACTCCTGTTCGATGTCCCGGAGGCGGTCCTGTTCCATGGCCCCGAGGGTCCGCAGGGACGACGCCGTGTCCTCCTCCAACCCCCTGCTGGGGGGTGGGGGTGGTGGGAGACATGAGTGGGGGCCTGGTGGAGGGTGCCCCTGCACTGCTGGGGGGTGGGGGTGGTGGGAGACATGAGTGGGGGCCTGGTGGGGGATGCCCATGGTGGCTGGGGGGTGGGGGTGGTGGGAGACATGGGTGGGAGCCTGGTGGGGGCTGCCCATGGTTGCTGCGGGGTGGGGGTGGTGGGAGACATGAGTGGGGGCCTGGTGGAGGGTGCCCCTGGTGGCTGGGGGGTGGGGGTGGTGGGAGACATGAGTGGGGGCCTGGTGGAGGGTGCCCCTGCACTGCTGGGGGGTGGTGGTGATAGGGGACATGGGTGGGGGCCTGGTGGAGGCTGCCCCTGCACTGCTGGGGGGTGGGGGTGGTGGGAGACATGGGTGGGGGCCTGGTGGAGGCTGCCCCTGCACTGCTGGGGGGTGGGGGTGGTGGGAGATATGAGTGGGGGCCTGGTGGAGGCTGCCCCTGCACTGCTGGGGGGTGGGGGTGGTGGGAGACATGAGTGGGGGCCTGGTGGAGGCTGCCCCTGCACTGCTGGGGGGTGGGGGTGGTGGGTGACATGGGTGGGAGCCTGGTGGGGGCTGCCCATGGTTGCTGGGGGGTGGGGGTGGTGGGAGACATGAGTGGGGGCCTGGTGGAGGCTGCCCATGGTTGCTGGGGGGTGGGGTGGTGGGAGACAAGGGTGGGAGCCTGGTGGGGGCTGCCCATGGTTGCTGGGGGGTGGGGGTGGTGGGAGACATGAGTGGGGGCCTGGTGGAGGCTGCCGCTGCACTGCTGGGGGGTGGTGGTGATAGGGGACATGGGTGGGGGCCTGGTGGAGGCTGCCCCTGCACTGCTGGGGGGTGGGGGTGGTGGGAGACATGAGTGGGGGCCTGGTGGAGGCTGCCCCTAGTGGCTGGGGGGTGGGGGTGGTGGGAGACATGAGTGGGGGCCTGGTGGAGGGTGCCCCTGCACTGCTGGGGAGTGGGGGTGGTGGGAGACATGAGTGGGGGCCTGGTGGAGGGTGCCCATGGTGGCTGGGGGGTGGGGGTGGTGGGAGACATGAGTGGTGGCCTGGTGGAGGCTGCTCCACACTGCTGGGGGATGGGGGTGGTGGGAGACATGAGTGGGGGCCTGGTGGGGGCTGCCCATGGTGGCTGGGGGGTGGGGGTGGTGGGAGACATGGGTGGGAGCCTGGTGGGGGCTGCCCATGGTTGCTGGGGGGTGGGGGTGGTGGGAGACATGGGTGGGGGCCTGGTGGAGGCTGCCCCTGCACTGCTGGGGGGTGGTGGTGATAGGGGACATGGGTGGGGGCCTGGTGGAGGCTGCCCCTGCACTGCTGGGGGGTGGGGGTGATAAGGGACATGGGTGGGGGCCTGGTGGAGGCTGCCCCTGCACTGCTGGGGGGTGGGGGTGGTGGGAGACATGAGTGGGGGCCTGGTGGAGGATGCCCCTGCTGGCTGGGGGGTGGGGGTGGTGGGAGACATGAGTGGGGGCCTGGTGGAGTGTGCCCCTGCACTGCTGGGGGGTGGTGGTGATAGGGGACATGGGTGGGGGCCTGGTGGTGGCTGCCCCTGCACTGGTGGGGGTGGTGGAAGACATGAGTGGGGGCCTGGTGGAGGGTGCCCCTGGTGGCTGGGGGGTGGGGGTGGTGGGAGACATGAGTGGGGGCCTGGTGGAGTGTGCCCCTGCACTGCTGGGGGGGGGTGGTGATAGGGGACATGGGTGGGGGCCTTGTGGAGGCTGCCCCTGCACTGCTGGGGGGTGGGGGTGGTGGGAGACATGAGTGGGGGCCTGGTGGGGGCTGCCCATGGTGGCTGGGGGGTGGGGGTGGTGGGAGACATGGGTGGGAGCCTGGTGGGGGCTGCCCATGGTGGCTGGGGGGTGGGGGTGGTGGGAGACATGGGTGGGAGCCTGGTGGTGGCTGCCCCTGCACTGCTGGGGGGTGGGGGTGGTGGGAGACATGGGTGGGGGCCTGCTGGTGGGTGCCCCTGCTGGCTGGGGGGTGGGGGTGGTGGGAGACATGGGTGGGGGCCTGGTGGAGGCTGCCCCTGCACTGCTGGGGGGTGGGGGTGGTGGTAGACATGGGTGGGGGCCTGGTGGAGGCTGCCCCTGCACTGCTGGGGGGTGGGGGTGGTGGGAGACATGAGTGGGGGCCTGGTGGAGGCTGCCCCTGCACTGCTGGGGGGTGGGGGTGGTGGGAGACATGAGTGGGGGCCTGGTGGAGGCTGCCCCTGCACTGCTGGGGGGTGGGGGTGGTGGGAGACATGGGTGGGAGCCTGGTGGGGGCTGCCCATGGTGGCTGGGGGGTGGGGGTGGTGGGAGACATGGGTGGGAGCCTGGTGGGGGCTGCCCATAGTTGCTGGGGGGTGGGGGTGGTGGCAGACATGAGTGGGGGCCTGGTGGAGGCTGCCCATGGTTGCTGGGGGGTGGGGGTGGTGGGAGACATGGGTGGGAGCCTGGTGGGGGCTGCCCATGGTTGCTGGGGGGTGGGGGTGGTGTGAGACATGAGTGGGGGCCTGGTGGAGGCTGCCCCTGCACTGCTGGGGGGTGGTGGTGATAGGGGACATGGGTGGGGGCCTGGTGGAGGCTGCCCCTGCACTGCTGGGGGGTGGGGGTGGTGGGAGACATGAGTGGGGGCCTGGTGGAGGCTGCCCCTGGTGGCTGGGGGGTGGGGGTGGTGGGAGACATGAATGGGGGCCTGGTGGAGGCTGCCCCTGGTGGCTGGGGGGTGGGGGTGGTGGGAGACATGAGTGGGGGCCTGGTGGAGGGTGGCCCTGTACTGCTGGGGGGTGGGGGTGGTGGGAGACATGAGTGGGGGCCTGGTGGAGGGTGCCCATGGTGGCTGGGGGGTGGGGGTGGTGGGAGACATGAGTGGTGGCCTGGTGGAGGCTGCCCCTGCACTGCTGGGGGGTGGGGGTGGTGGGAGACATGGGTGGGAGCCTGGTGGGGGCTGCCCATGGTGGCTGGGGGGTGGGGGTGGTGGGAGACATGGGTGGGAGCCTGGTGGGGGCTGCCCATGGTTGCTGGGGGGTGGGGGTGGTGGGAGACATGAGTGGGGGCCTGGTGGAGGCTGCCCATGGTTGCTGGGGGGTGGGGTGGTGGGAGACAAGGGTGGGAGCCTGGTGGGGGCTGCCCATGGTTGCTGGGGGGTGGGGGTGGTGGGAGACATGAGTGGGGGCCTGGTGGAGGCTGCCGCTGCACTGCTGGGGGGTGGTGGTGATAGGGGACATGGGTGGGGGCCTGGTGGAGGCTGCCCCTGCACTGCTGGGGGGTGGGGGTAGTGGGAGACATGAGTGGGGGCCTGGTGGAGGCTGCCCCTGGTGGCTGGGGGGTGGGGGTGGTGGGAGACATGAGTGGGGGCCTGGTGGAGGGTGCCCCTGCACTGCTGGGGAGTGGGGGTGGTGGGAGACATGAGTGGGGGCCTGGTGGAGGGTGCCCATGGTGGCTGGGGGGTGGGGGTGGTGGGAGACATGGGTGGGAGCCTGGTGGGGGCTGCCCATGGTGGCTGGGGGTGGGGGTGGTGGGAGACATGGGTGGGAGCCTGGTGGGGGCTGCCCATAGTTGCTGGGGGGTGGGGGTGGTGGCAGACATGAGTGGGGGCCTGGTGGAGGCTGCCCATGGTTGCTGGGGGGTGGGGGTGGTGGGAGACATGGGTGGGAGCCTGGTGGGGGCTGCCCATGGTTGCTGGGGGGTGGGGGTGGTGTGAGACATGAGTGGGGGCCTGGTGGAGGCTGCCCCTGCACTGCTGGGGGGTGGTGGTGATAGGGGACATGGGTGGGGGCCTGGTGGAGGCTGCCCCTGCACTGCTGGGGGGTGGGGGTGGTGGGAGACATGAGTGGGGGCCTGGTGGAGGCTGCCCCTGGTGGCTGGGGGGTGGGGGTGGTGGGAGACATGAATGGGGGCCTGGTGGAGGCTGCCCCTGGTGGCTGGGGGGTGGGGGTGGTGGGAGACATGAGTGGGGGCCTGGTGGAGGGTGGCCCTGTACTGCTGGGGGGTGGGGGTGGTGGGAGACATGAGTGGGGGCCTGGTGGAGGGTGCCCATGGTGGCTGGGGGGTGGGGGTGGTGGGAGACATGAGTGGTGGCCTGGTGGAGGCTGCCCCTGCACTGCTGGGGGGTGGGGGTGGTGGGAGACATGGGTGGGAGCCTGGTGGGGGCTGCCCATGGTGGCTGGGGGGTGGGGGTGGTGGGAGACATGGGTGGGAGCCTGGTGGGGGCTGCCCATGGTTGCTGGGGGGTGGGGGTGGTGGGAGACATGAGTGGGGGCCTGGTGGAGGCTGCCCATGGTTGCTGGGGGGTGGGGTGGTGGGAGACAAGGGTGGGAGCCTGGTGGGGGCTGCCCATGGTTGCTGGGGGGTGGGGGTGGTGGGAGACATGAGTGGGGGCCTGGTGGAGGCTGCCGCTGCACTGCTGGGGGGTGGTGGTGATAGGGGACATGGGTGGGGGCCTGGTGGAGGCTGCCCCTGCACTGCTGGGGGGTGGGGGTAGTGGGAGACATGAGTGGGGGCCTGGTGGAGGCTGCCCCTGGTGGCTGGGGGGTGGGGGTGGTGGGAGACATGAGTGGGGGCCTGGTGGAGGGTGCCCCTGCACTGCTGGGGAGTGGGGGTGGTGGGAGACATGAGTGGGGGCCTGGTGGAGGGTGCCCATGGTGGCTGGGGGGTGGGGGTGGTGGGAGACATGAGTGGTGGCCTGGTGGAGGCTGCTCCACACTGCTGGGGGGTGGGGGTGGTGGGAGACATGAGTGGGGGCCTGGTGGGGGCTGCCCATGGTGGCTGGGGGGTGGGGGTGGTGGGAGACATGGGTGGGAGCCTGGTGGGGGCTGCCCATGGTTGCTGGGGGGTGGGGGTGGTGGGAGACATGGGTGGGGGCCTGGTGGAGGCTGCCCCTGCACTGCCTGGGGGTGGTGGTGATAGGGGACATGGGTGGGGGCCTGGTGGAGGCTGCCCCTGCACTGCTGGGGGGTGGGGGTGATAGGGGACATGGGTGGGGGCCTGGTGGAGGCTGCCCCTGCACTGCTGGGGGGTGGGGGTGGTGGGAGACATGAGTGGGGGCCTGGTGGAGGATGCCCCTGCTGGCTGGGGGGTGGTGGTGATAGGGGACATGAGTGGGGGCCTGGTGGAGGGTGCCCCTGCACTGCTGGGGAGTGGGGGTGATAGGGGACATGGGTGGGGGCCTGGTGGAGGCTGCCCCTGCACTGCTGGGGGGTGGGGGTGGTGGGAGACATGAGTGGGGGCCTGGTGGAGTGTGCCCCTGCACTGCTGGGGGGTGGTGGTGATAGGGGACATGAGTGGGGGCCTGGTGGAGGGTGCCCCTGCACTGCTGGGGAGTGGGGGTGGTGGGAGACATGAGTGGGGGCCTGGTGGAGGGTGCCCATGGTGGCTGGGGGGTGGGGGTGGTGGGAGACATGAGTGGTGGCCTGGTGGAGGCTGCTCCACACTGCTGGGGGGTGGGGGTGGTGGGAGACATGAGTGGGGGCCTGGTGGGGGCTGCCCATGGTGGCTGGGGGGTGGGGGTGGTGGGAGACATGGGTGGGAGCCTGGTGGGGGCTGCCCATGGTTGCTGGGGGGTGGGGGTGGTGGGAGACATGGGTGGGGGCCTGGTGGAGGCTGCCCCTGCACTGCTGGGGGGTGGTGGTGATAGGGGACATGGGTGGGGGCCTGGTGGAGGCTGCCCCTGCACTGCTGGGGGGTGGGGGTGATAGGGGACATGGGTGGGGGCCTGGTGGAGGCTGCCCCTGCACTGCTGGGGGGTGGGGGTGGTGGGAGACATGAGTGGGGGCCTGGTGGAGGATGCCCCTGCTGGCTGGGGGGTGGGGGTGGTGGGAGACATGAGTGGGGGCCTGGTGGAGTGTGCCCCTGCACTGCTGGGGGGTGGTGGTGATAGGGGACATGGGTGGGGGCCTGGTGGTGGCTGCCCCTGCACTGGTGGGGGTGGTGGAAGACATGAGTGGGGGCCTGGTGGAGGGTGCCCCTGGTGGCTGGGGGGTGGGGGTGGTGGGAGACATGAGTGGGGGCCTGGTGGAGTGTGCCCCTGCACTGCTGGGGGGGGGTGGTGATAGGGGACATGGGTGGGGGCCTTGTGGAGGCTGCCCCTGCACTGCTGGGGGGTGGGGGTGGTGCGAGACATGAGTGGGGGCCTGGTGGGGGCTGCCCATGGTGGCTGGGGGATGGGGGTGGTGGGAGACATGGGTGGGAGCCTGGTGGGGGCTGCCCATGGTGGCTGGGGGGTGGGGGTGGTGGGAGACATGGGTGGGAGCCTGGTGGAGGCTGCCCCTGCACTGCTGGGGGGTGGGGGTGGTGGGAGACATGGGTGGGGGCCTGCTGGTGGGTGCCCCTGCTGGCTGGGGGGTGGGGGTGGTGGGAGACATGGGTGGGGGCCTGGCGGAGGCTGCCCCTGCACTGCTGGGGGGTGGGGGTGGTGGTAGACATGGGTGGGGGCCTGGTGGAGGCTGCCCCTGCACTGCTGGGGGGTGGGGGTGGTGGGAGACATGAGTGGGGGCCTGGTGGAGGCTGCCCCTGCACTGCTGGGGGGTGGGGGTGGTGGGAGACATGAGTGGGGGCCTGGTGGAGTGTGCCCCTGCACTGCTGGGGGGGGTGGTGATAGGGGACATGGGTGGGGGCCTTGTGGAGGCTGCCCCTGCACTGCTGGGGGGTGGGGGTGGTGGGAGACATGAGTGGGGGCCTGGTGGGGGCTGCCCATGGTGGCTGGGGGGTGGGGGTGGTGGGAGACATGGGTGGGAGCCTGGTGGGGGCTGCCCATGGTGGCTGGGGGGTGGGGGTGGTGGGAGACATGGGTGGGAGCCTGGTGGAGGCTGCCCCTGCACTGCTGGGGGGTGGGGGTGGTGGGAGACATGGGTGGGGGCCTGCTGGTGGGTGCCCCTGCTGGCTGGGGGGTGGTGGTGATAGGGGACATGGGTGGGGGCCTGGTGGAGGCAGCCCCTGCACTGCTGGGGGGTGGGGGTGGTGGGAGACATGAGTGGGGGCCTGGTGGAGGCTGCCCCTGGTGGCTGGGGGGTGGGGGTGGTGGGAGACATGAATGGGGGCCTGGTGGAGGCTGCCCCTGGTGGCTGGGGGGTGGGGGTGGTGGCAGACATGAGTGGGGGCCTGGTGGAGGCTGCCCATGGTTGCTGGGGGGTGGGGGTGGTGGGAGACATGGGTGGGAGCCTGGTGGGGGCTGCCCATGGTTGCTGGGGGGTGGGGGTGGTGGGAGACATGAGTGGGGGCCTGGTGGAGGCTGCCCCTGCACTGCTGGGGGGTGGTGGTGATAGGGGACATGGGTGGGGGCCTGGTGGAGGCAGCCCCTGCACTGCTGGGGGGTGGGGGTGGTGGGAGACATGAGTGGGGGCCTGGTGGAGGCTGCCCCTGGTGGCTGGGGGGTGGGGGTGGTGGGAGACATGAATGGGGGCCTGGTGGAGGCTGCCCCTGGTGGCTGGGGGGTGGGGGTGGTGGGAGACATGAGTGGGGGCCTGGTGGAGGGTGGCCCTGTACTGCTGGGGGGTGGGGGTGGTGGGAGACATGAGTGGGGGCCTGGTGGAGGGTGCCCATGGTGGCTGGGGGGTGGGGGTGGTGGGAGACATGAGTGGTGGCCTGGTGGAGGCTGCCCCTGCACTGCTGGGGGGTGAGGGTGGTGGGAGACATGGGTGGGAGCCTGGTGGGGGCTGCCCATGGTGGCTGGGGGGTGGGGGTGGTGGAAGACATGGGTGGGAGCCTGGTAGGGGCTGCCCATGGTTGCTGGGGGGTGGGGGGGGTGGGGGTGGTGGGAGACATGAGTGGGGGCCTGGTGGAGGCTGCCCATGGTTGCTGGGGGGTGGGGTGGTGGGAGACAAGTGTGGGAGCCTGGTGGGGGCTGCCCATGGTTGCTGGGGGGTGGGGGTGGTGGGAGACATGAGTGGGGGCCTGGTGGAGGCTGCCGCTGCACTGCTGGGGGGTGGTGGTGATAGGGGACATGGGTGGGGGCCTGGTGGAGGCTGCCCCTGCACTGCTGGGGGGTGGGGGTGGTGGGAGACATGAGTGGGGGCCTGGTGGAGGCTGCCCCTGGTGGCTGGGGGTGGGGGTGGTGGGAGACATGAGTGGGGGCCTGGTGGAGGGTGCCCCTGCACTGCTGGGGAGTGGGGGTGGTGGGAGACATGAGTGGGGGCCTGGTGGAGGGTGCCCATGGTGGCTGGGGGGTGGGGGTGGTGGGAGACATGAGTGGTGGCCTGGTGGAGGCTGCTCTACACTGCTGGGGGGTGGGGGTGGTGGGAGACATGAGTGGGGGCCTGGTGGGGGCTGCCCATGGTGGCTGGGGGGTGGGGGTGGTGGGAGACATGGGTGGGAGCCTGGTGGGGGCTGCCCATGGTTGCTGGGGGGTGGGGGTGGTGGGAGACATGGGTGGGGGCCTGGTGGAGGCTGCCCCTGCACTGCTGGGGGGTGGTGGTGATAGGGGATATGGGTGGGGGCCTGGTGGAGGCTGCCCCTGCACTGCTGGGGGGTGGGGGTGATAGGGGACATGGGTGGGGGCCTGGTGGAGGCTGCCCCTGCACTGCTGGGGGGTGGGGGTGGTGGGAGACATGAGTGGGGGCCTGGTGGAGGATGCCCCTGCTGGCTGGGGGGTGGGGGTGGTGGGAGACATGAGTGGGGGCCTGGTGGAGTGTGCCCCTGCACTGCTGGGGGGTGGTGGTGATAGGGGACATGGGTGGGGGCCTGGTGGTGGCTGCCCCTGCACTGGTGGGGGTGGTGGAAGACATGAGTGGGGGCCTGGTGGAGGGTGCCCCTGGTGGCTGGGGGGTGGGGGTGGTGGGAGACATGAGTGGGGGCCTGGTGGAGTGTGCCCCTGCACTGCTGGGGGGGTGGTGATAGGGGACATGGGTGGGGGCCTTGTGGAGGCTGCTCCTGCACTGCTGGGGGGTGGGGGTGGTGGGAGACATGAGTGGGGGCCTGGTGGGGGCTGCCCATGGTGGCTGGGGGGTGGGGGTGGTGGGAGACATGGGTGGGAGCCTGGTGGGGGCTGCCCATGGTGGCTGGGGGGTGGGGGTGGTGGGAGACATGGGTGGGAGCCTGGTGGAGGCTGCCCCTGCACTGCTGGGGGGTGGGGGTGGTGGGAGACATGGGTGGGGACCTGCTGGTGGGTGCCCCTGCTGGCTGGGGGGTGGGGGTGGTGGGAGACATGGGTGGGGGCCTGGTGGAGGCTGCCCCTGCACTGCTGGGGGGTGGGGGTGGTGGTAGACATGGGTGGGGGCCTGGTGGAGGCTGCCCCTGCACTGCTGGGGGGTGGGGGTGGTGGGAGACATGAATGGGGGCCTGGTGGAGGCTGCCCCTGCACTGCTGGGGGGTGGGGGTGGTGGGAGACATGAGTGGGGGCCTGGTGGAGGCTGCCCCTGCACTGCTGGGGGGTGGGGGTGGTGGGAGACATGGGTGGGAGCCTGGTGGGGGCTGCCCATGGTGGCTGGGGGGTGGGGGTGGTGGGAGACATGGGTGGGAGCCTGGTGGGGGCTGCCCATAGTTGCTGGGGGGTGGGGGTGGTGGCAGACATGAGTGGGGGCCTGTTGGAGGCTGCCCATGGTTGCTGGGGGGTGGGGGTGGTGGGAGACATGGGTGGGAGCCTGGTGGGGGCTGCCCATGGTTGCTGGGGGGTGGGGGTGGTGGGAGACATGAGTGGGGGCCTGGTGGAGGCTGCCCCTGCACTGCTGGGGGGTGGTGGTGATAGGGGACATGGGTGCGGGCCTGGTGGAGGCTGCCCCTGCACTGCTGGGGGGTGGGGGTGGTGGGAGACATGAGTGGGGGCCTGGTGGAGGCTGCCCCTGGTGGCTGGGGGGTGGGGGTGGTGGGAGACATGAGTGGGGGCCTGGTGGAGGCTGCCCCACACTGCTGGGGGGTGGGGGTGGTGGGAGACATGAGTGGGGGCCTGGTGGGGGCTGCCCATGGTGGCTGGGGGGTGGGGGTGGTGGGAGACATGGGTGGGAGCCTGGTGGGGGCTGCCCATGGTTGCTGGGGGGTGGGGGTGGTGGGAGACATGGGTGGAGGCCTGGTGGAGGCTGCCCCTGCACTGCTGGGGGGTGGTGGTGATAGGGGACATGGGTGGGGGCCTGGTGGAGGCTGCCCCTGCACTGCTGGGGGTGGGGGTGATAGGGGACATGGGTGGGGGCCTGGTGGAGGCTGCCCCTGCACTGCTGGGGGGTGGGGGTGGTGGGAGACATGAGTGGGGGCCTGGTGGAGGGTGCCCCTGGTGGCTGGGGGGTGGGGGTGGTGGGAGACATGAGTGGGGGCCTGGTGGAGTGTGCCCCTGCACTGCTGCGGGGTGGTGATAGGGGACATGGGTGGGGGCCTGGTGGAGGCTGCCCCTGCACTGCTGGGCGGTGGGGGTGGTGGGAGACATGAGTGGGGGCCTGGTGGGGGCTGCCCATGGTGGCTGGGGGGTGGGGGTGGTGGGAGACATGGGTGGGAGCCTGGTGGGGGCTGCCCATGGTGGCTGGGGGGTGGGGGTGGTGGGAGACATGGGTGGGAGCCTGGTGGGGGCTGCCCATGGTGGCTGGGGGGTGGGGGTGGTGGGAGACATGAGTGGGGGCCTGGTGGAGGCTGCCCCTGCACTGCTGGGGGGTTGGGGTGGTGGGAGACATGGGTGGGGGCCTGGTGGAGGGTGCCCCTGCTGGCTGGGGGGTGGTGGTGGTGGTTTGACATGGGTGGGGGCCTGGTGGAGGCTGCCCCTGCACTGCTGGGGTGTGGGGGTGGTGGGAGACATGAGTGGGGGCCTGGTGGAGGCTGCCCCTGCACTGCTGGGGGGTGGGGGTGGTGGGAGACATGAGTGGGGGCCTGGTGGAGGCTGCCCCTGCACTGCTGGGGGGTGGGGGTGGTGGGAGACATGGGTGGGAGCCTGGTGGGGGCTGCCCATGGTGGCTGGGGGGTGGGGGAGGTGGGAGCCTGGTGGGGGCTGCCCATGGTTGCTGGGGGGTGGGGGTGGTGGGAGACATGAGTGAGGGCCTGGTGGAGGCTGCCCATGGTTGCTGGGGGGTGGGGGTGGTGGGAGACATGAGTGGGGGCCTGGTGGAGGCTGCCCCTGCACTGCTGGGGGGTGGTGGTGATAGGGGACATGGGTGGGGGCCTGGTGAAGGCTGCCCCTGGTGGGTGGGGGGTGGGGGTGGTGGGAGACATGAGTGGGGGCCTGGTGGAGGGTGCCCCTGCACTGCTGGGGGGTGGGGGTGGTGGGAGACATGAGTGGGGGCCTGGTGGAGGGTGCCCCTGCACTGCTGGGGGATGGGGGTGGTGGGGGACATGAGTGGGGGCCTGGTGGAGGCTGCCCCTGCACTGCTGGGGGGGGTGGTGATAGGGGACATGGGTGGGGGCCTGGTGGAGGCTGCCCCTGGTGGGTGGGGCGTGGGGGTGGTGGGAGACATGAGTGGTGGCCTGGTGGAGGCTGCCCCACACTGCTGGGGGGTGGGGGTGGTGGGAGACATGAGTGGGGGCCTGGTGGGGGCTGCCCATGGTGGCTGGGGGGTGGGGGTGGTGAGAGACATGGGTGGGAGCCTGGTGGGGGCTGCCCATGGTTGCTGGGGGGTGGGGGTGGTGGGAGACATGAGTGGGGGTCTGGTGGAGGCTGCCCCTGGTGGCTGGGGGGTGGGGGTGGTGGGAGACATGATTGGGGGCCTGGTGGAGGCTGCCCCTGGTGGCTGGGGGGTGGGGGTGCTGGGTGACATGAGCAGGTGTGCAGGGTAGTCCCCTGTGGTGTGTGCTGCCTGCAGGGGCCGTGGAGGGTGTACAGGGAATACCTGGGAGCACACAGCCAAATCGCCTGTAGATTTTCCCGCTTACCCCTGTCATACACGTGCCCAGCCAAATCGCGTGTGGAACTTCCCGGGCACCCCTGTAATCCACGTACACGGCCAAATCGCGTGTGGAACTTCCTGCGCACCGCTGTAATCCGCGTACCCTGACAAATCGCGTGTGGAACTTCCCGCAAACCCCTGGAATTCACGTACCCTGACAAATCGCGTGTGGAACTTCCCGCGCACCCCTGAAATCCACGTACCCGGCCAAATCGCGTGTGGAACTTCCCCCGCACCCCTGAAATCCACGTACTCGGCCAAATCGCGTGTGGAACTTCCCGCGCACCCCTGAAATCCACGTAACCGGCCAAATCGCGTGTGGAACTTCCCGCGCACCCCTGTAATCCACGTACACGGCCAAATCGCGTGTGGAACTTCCTGCGCACCCCTGTAATCCACGTACACGGCCAAATCGCGTGTGGAACTTCCCGCGCACCCCTGTAATCCGCGTACCCTGACAAATCGCGTGTGGAACTTCCCGCAAACCCCTGGAATTCACGTACCCTGACAAATCGCGTGTGGAACTTCCCGCGCACCCCTGAAATCCACGTACCCGGCCAAATCGCGTGTGGAACTTCCCCCGCACCCCTGAAATCCACGTACTCGGCCAAATCGCGTGTGGAACTTCCCGCGCACCCCTGAAATCCACGTAACCGGCCAAATCGCGTGTGGAAATTCCCGCGCACCCCTGAAATCCACGTACACGGCCAAATCGCGTGTGAGACTTCCCGCGCACCCCGGTATACACGCACACGTATTTTTTGTCAGCGGGTGTCCGTGTTTGTGGGTACCCCTTTGCACGTCATTTGTCCTGGAGGGCCACAGTATGGGACATTCATCATGGCAGTATATAGGTGCTATTTGTTGGCGCACCTTTTGGCGCACATTTCTTACAGGCGAGTGACAGAGACGCTACCGCCTGCTTTCTTGTGGCGGTCGTGTTTGTGCCTGTGCGCTGGTTTGAGCGTGCTCTTTTTTGCCCTATTCTATTCCATGAATACGTGTTGTAGGCGAGCGTGTGGGCGTTCCGCGCACTTGTGCCCTGTACTTCCCCCGTGACGCCCACATTTTGGCAAGTAGTTCCCCATTCCGAGTGTTACGCCCCGTGTTCCGCCTACTCTTGTTGCGTGCGCCGCGCTATGTGCGATTTTCGCTGTGGCCTGTGCGATTTTCGCTGTGACCTGGCGCACGCAGTTAGATGGCCTGTGCGCCAACGTGCGCCGCGCACTTTTTTATCGCACATCCGATGGTTTTCTCGCGCACGGCCTTCCATGAATCGATGTGCGCTGCTTTTCGTGTGATTTTCGCACTTGCACTGCGATTTTCGCTATTCCACTGCGATTCGCACGTTTTTGGCCACTTGCGCCGCGCTAATTATTCCATGAATCGGCCTCAATGTGCTTTGCACTCTGAAGTATACTGCACTGAGAATGGGCGTGTGTGTCTGGCTGACATAACCTGGAGAAGATGTGCAGGGGAGGGGAGAATTGGCGAGCTGCAGCATATTAAGACCTCCTGTATGCTCTCCCCACCTGTTGTGATGCAGTGCATTGTGGTGTGTTATTGTGCAGATATCTCAGAAACGTTGTGTCTTAAGGACTTGAAATGTGGTTTTCAAGTTTTGTTCCTCACATTGAGATGCTTGTTCAGTCCTTCTAGGACCACATTGATGTTTTGCCGATTGCAGGCAACCGTCCCATGTGTGAATGGGCTGAAATCCGGGGACACGGTGGGGTGTCCAAATGTCACGTAGCCAGTAATGTCCAGAGGGTCCTAACAGCTAACTATGCAACATTTGGTGCAGATTGGTGGAACAGCATGGAATTGCATGCAGAACAAACAAACAGATTTTTCTGCTTCATACATAGAGATATAAAATTAGGAATTAAAGGCTATTAAAAGCTCTTTTTGAAAGAGAATTAGTGATGTGAATGTACATTTTGTGTACCAATGTACTATGATGTTGGGAAAGGAAAAATAATGACATGAGATCATTGGGGGAGGCTCAAATACACATCTCTTGGGCCGTTCACTTTCCAGGCCAAATTGCATGTCATAGAGCACATGAACTGCCTCTAACTCATGTTTCCCAATCTCAATTGCAAGGAGGCTTTATTGGTTGGTGAGCAATGTTCCCTCTAAACTGTGTGCATGTGCGCATGCCCAGCTTCCTTCTGGGTGCCGCTCTAAAGATTTTTAGCAGCGCACACAGACAATTCTCACATATTCAAAAAGACTTAATAAGGCACAAGCCTCAGCAATTTCCTGAAATATTCTTTCTCTTAAAATAAGCAACTAGTCTTGATATTCTGCTAATTTGCATTACACTACTATGCACCTAAAATCCCTAACAGCAAAACACAACACAAAAGGTTAAAAACAAATATGAAAAACTGGCTCGATGAACAGAAAAATCTAACAAAGGTATGCCTGCACACATTAACCAAACATGGTCCCTCCCCGCCCATGACTCCTAAACCTGACTCTCCCAAACTTTTACCTTATGACTCTAACTTCAGCCCCGGACCACATCAGGATACTACCGGACAACCTTGACTCTTCTTCTCTTTGCTCTGCGAAAGGTTAGCAGACGTGTACCTACACCCACTTGTTTTATGTTTGTTGTAACATGAATAACGTTCATGTGCCAGAATTTCTGATACTCCCTGTGCCTTACTAAAAGCGTCACACACACTATATAATTGAACTACCAGATCAGATATCGGATACTGACTGTAAGTAAGCATGCTACTTGGATGTGTAACCAAATCCCATACTTCTTCTTTTTTGTACATGGGTCATGCAAGTGCTTTGAAGCGCCCCCCTTGTAAGTTAACGCATAATAAAATTCAAATATTAATTTGCCCTCTAAAGATTTTGAGAAGACATATGTGATGCTCAGCTTCTCCTACTTTAGTATTACTAACATTACCCTCTAAGTAGAGAGCAACATTGCAATATCATATACTTAGACTACAAGGGATAATGAGTATGGACTATGCCTGGGATTACTCCTCCATAGTATGAGGGCACCAAATATTCGAGAAAGGAGAATGCTTTTCACACAATCTGCATCGTTTCCAGGTGTTCAGAGTTCCATTGGGTATAGACCTTGGGCCTCATCACAAGTTTGGCGGTAATCCTTAAATCCGGCAGTAGCGCTGTTACCGCCAGATTTAAGGGTCCGCCAAATCAGGGCTTTGGCTGATTTCCCCCCAGCTCTTAGCTGGGGGGAAATCTGCCGAAATTTCTCGCTCATACCGCCGGCGGAAAATCCGCCGGCGGTAAGAGCGCAAACTTTCCCCATTGAGCCCAATGGGGAATGGGGCATTCCCAAATGGGCTCAATGGGGAATGGGGATTTCCAAATCTGCCAAACCCATGATTTGGCGCTAATAGCGCCAGTGGGTTTGGTGGTAGGGCAGATAACTCCAGCGCTACAAGCAACGGCGTTACCGCCCAACTCGTGATGAGGCCCCTTCACACATTATATGGTAACTCGCTTCTATACAAAAACATTTTCACTGAAAATGTGTGTAATCCTGCACAATGATATAAGGGTGGGGTATGTTGCAAATAATCTTGTATGCACTGCAAAATAATTGTGTACATGCAGAGTCTTGACATTCTTAAAATGCACATCATATGTTGAGGCATTAAATATGCCTTGCTAGCTAAGTATTGTGTGTGGGTCTGCAAATATCCCAGTGAGTGTTTACTGCTACAATCCCTCACTTTTTACAATGTTCTATCAGCTGGTATCAGAGGCAAGCACAGGAGCCGGGTAAGGGTATCGGTGGAAGCATCCTTCCTTGCGGGTGATGAACAAAGCAGCAAATTTCAAAGATCAAGTGAGACGTTTCGGCAGTACACTGAAGGAAATGTGCTGTGTCTTTGCTAAAGGATAGGACACTCTAGTACCCGTCTAGACAACAGCACCTTCTTTTTTCTTTCTATGCTCAACTGCTGAGGGCTTCTCAATATAACCATGTGTTTTGTGTGTGCAGTCTCTAGCATCTCTCTGCATCTTATTTAACTGATCACAAAGAATTACAGAAGAGGGATCCATAGTTACAGAAGAAGGCACTCAGTTGTATATGTGTGATTTTCCTCAACACAGCTCCATAATAAACCTCAGTAAGGCTCTTGTTTATTTTATCTAGACTGAAGTGCGGAAGGGTGGCCAACACTATGCACTTTATTATGTGCTCTGTTATTTCACTCCATATGTCAGGGGTACAAGCAGGGATCTAATCAGATTTTGCGCCCTACCTGGAATCAAATGATTTTTCTGGGAGTAAAAAAGTAATTAGCATTGCCAATAGGAGTACTTTCTGCTTATTAAAAGATGTTCTTTCCCCTTAAAACTCCTTTTGAGATATGGCATTAATATTATTAGAGTTCCTTCCTTTCTATGTAAATGCTCTAATGGTCACTAATTTGAAAAAAAATCAGTGGCGCTTTGTGGGTTGAAGTCCATTGGACTCAATGTGGCTTTTTTGGCAGAATTTCCACAGCGAAATTTCGACGATTTCGACGTTCAGTTGGAGGATTTACATCCAGGATTTTCCTGGAGTCAAATCCTCCACTCCAGCCCTGAAATCGTAATTTGGCATAGTGGTAAATTTGGCTCTAATGGAGTTACAGCCAACTTTACCACTTAGCGCTCAACTCATAATGAGGCCGACATTTTTCTCTGCGCAGAAGTACGCTTTCAAGGTACTGTGGCAGATATTGAAGTATTGACTGGTTGATGAGTTTTCTATATAATCATATATGACATATGTCTATGTGTTTGGAAAAAGTGTTGTAAGATTTTTAAAGAATTGCAGTGGCTGGGCAGAGGAAATTCCTTTCCAAACTCTCTTCTGCAACGGTAGCTCACAAAGTGCCTTACCTCATTAGTCAGTGCGCACAAGGCAAATAATGTGCGCACAACAGCGAACCGGTTCCGCACATAGACCAAAATAACTAGAGGGAACATTGTTGGTGAGTGGTTTGATTTTGATTTGATAGGTTATTTATAATGTGCTTAACACTCAAAGGTTTCTAAGCGCAGACCCGGGGATCGAACCTGTGTTGCTCTTTGTCGTCTTGCTTCCTAAACAAGCATGTTGCCCTTGAGCTATCCTCCCGAGACAGAGTGGTGACTTCTGCTGAAACCAATGAGGTTGCTTTTCCATATCCCCCCAATTGAAATGCAAACGCAAATGAAAACACTATGGGGGATGAGTAGCAGCTGGTCACACATTTAGGGAGGGTTTGTTGCACAAATAATTGCAGTAATTAAGAGAATAATACAATAAAATGGTAATGTGCTAGAGAAGTCTATGAAAATACCAAAGCTTCAATGAAACAGATACTTATCTTGGGAACGAATATTAACCCAGGAATAAAAATTATGATTAAGATGAGTAGCTCACACAGGCTCTAAATGTAGTCAGATGTCTGTCATATTTACTGAAAATATCGTTTTGTTCATTGAATAGTTCTCTGTGAGTCAGGAGTAAGTCAGAGTTGCTCACTGTAACTTCATTGTGAATGAGTTGCTTATCATTTTCTCTGGTCTGAAAGTTAGCTGGCTTTTGGCCAACTCATTATACCCTTTCTAATACTTCACATACCTCTGAGATCATTTCTGTTCTTGGCAACGAGAAGAGATGTGACTCCAGATGCCAAATTGTACTATTTTGCATATTTTGTAGGTAAAGACGGATAACATCATGCCGTAAACATTTAAATCAGGTATGTGTCTGAGCCATACGTGGCAGAACATTCTCCTTCTATTAAGGCACACATATATTTCAACCAATAAGAGAGGCTCTAGAACTCCACTTATGCAAGTGTACCAAGCCTCTGAGGACCTCGTCAAAGGGTACCACGAGTAAACTACTTTTATCTTCTTATTTTATTTATTTATTTATTGTCCGCTTATTGGGCGCTTATACAGCAAGTAAATACTGTTTCAAAGTGCCCACACAGCAAGGGAAGGAACGAGGGAGTAATACGTATTGAATAAACAACAGAAGGTGAAAGGAAAAGGACAAACCTATTATGCCTTGTGAGTAATTCAGAACGTGCAAGTGCAGCAAGGAAAAGGGCAGAGAGGGTAATTGCTGGAGTGTCTGTGCTCGTGAGTGAGCAACAGATTAAGTGCATGGTGAGATAAGTGCTTCACGGCCAGGAGCAGTGTTGAGTCTAAGTGCGAGCTTCCAAGGCGGAGGGAGTGCCATGGCAAGTACTGAGAGGAGACAGAAGCGGGATTGGGTGTGGGAGGTCAGTGGCCCTCAGGATGCATAAGGGTCCAGGATACCAATAACAGCAACTGTGAGATTAGCAGAGGAGAGAAGATGGGAAGGAGGAGGTAAAGAGGAAATTCTTGAGGAGCTGGCAGAATTTAAGAAGTCCTTCTCAAGTTGCAGAGGGAGAGGGGAGGTTGTTCCATAGTAGGGAGCCAGCTGAGGAAAGTGATCGACCTTCTGCCTTCTGTTTAGCAAAGCGTTTTACACACAAAGACTTTGTGACAGAGGAACCTAGAGGTCTGGAAGGGGATTATTTAGTGATATAAAATTGAAGATAGTGAGGTCCCCGGGCCCAGACAGCATTGTGGATGATGCAAAGGAATTTTAATTTAATATCTGCAGCAACCGGGAGTCAGTGAAGACTTTTTAGGGCAGGAGAGATGCAGTACCTGGGCTTAAGGCCAAAAATAGGTCTCACTGCCCTATTCTGGATTAACTGGAGAGGTTGCAGAGTGGAAGAAGGTAGATTCAGGAGGAGGCTATTGCAATAGTCAAGCCTAGAGAGTGCCAGGGCTCAGTAACATTGAGCCTCTGGGAGAAAGTGAGAAAAGCGAGAATTACTTTGAGAAGGAATAGCTGAAAGTGAGATTTCTTGGCAATGTCCAGAGTGTGAGGAAGGAAGGACAGAGAGGAGTTGAAGATGACTCCAAGGTTTCTGGCTTCAGAAGAAGGAGCAGGGGGAGCGCCCTTGGAGGAAGGCCAAAGTGAATGGAGGAAAGAGGGTGCAGGGGGCCGAAGGGAAGGCTCTCAGTTTACAGGCGTTGAGGCAGAGATCATTGGAGGTGCACCAGGAATGGATGACAGATAGGCAGTCAGGGATGATGGAATGTGCAAGGGAGTCAGAAAGAAGTTTGATAAAGAGTTGTGTGTTGTCTGCATGACACTGGAGGTTGGGGGAAAAGGAAGAGATGAGGCATGCCATCAGAGCAAGGTAGATGTTAAAGAGCCAAGGGGAGAGGATAGAACCTTGGGGGACAACACAGGTGGAGAAGGAAAAAGGGGGTAGTGATTTGTCACTGCTTATCTGTAACATCTACTGGCATGAGGGTGTGAGTCAAATAGACTTGTTTCAGGCAACCCTCATTGACCTCATCATTAACTGGAGGGTAAACAGCAGAGAAGGTCATGTAATTGTGCTTGGAGACATTAATTCGGACGGTTTGGATGCACAGAAAGAAGCATAATTTATAGGGGCTCAATCATTTTCAGAAATGTCTGCATGTACTGTTGTAGGCACAGCAGAGAATGGCACCAAGTGGAAAAATTGCCTCAATAGTGTGGCTCTTAATTTGTTAAATGGCTTTAATGAATCCGAAGAATGTAATTATATTACCTGGAAATGTGGTAGGCAAAAATCGGCATTGGATTATAAATATGTAGATCAATATTTGATGTCTATAGCTAGTGATTGCTAAATAATCAATACCAGTTGGAGTGACCACTGTTTGCCACAAGTTTCATGTATCCCCAAGACTGCTCAGGGAAGACCATACAAGTAGAGGCACACCGGCACCCTATATTCTAAAATTTCCCAGCAACAAAATTAGAGATGACTTCATTAGATTTCGATGGAATCTATTACTGACTAAAGAGGTCATGGACAGAAGAAAATGTGTTAATCGAGAAAAAAAAACAATGTAGATTCCGTTAGGGAAGGCCTGCTGGAAACATTGGAGCACCTGGTAGTCGAATGCCAAAATTTGAGATCCTTGAGGTATTTGAATTTCAAGATGTTTTTGATATCCATAGGGATATTAAGTGTGAATACTTCTGGAGAAAATGTATTTCTGGCCAACAGACAAATTTAGTGGTCTCAGTTATAAACATTTTGTACAGATGAATCTAAGTGAAGGATGAGTAACACAAGAACTGGAAGTACTATTGAGTTCATTTCTTGTATTTACCCTTTTCTCTATTTCTGTCTCTCTTACCTTACTTGCATTATCCACTGCTTATTTTATTAACTTCTATTTAGGGTTAAAGCACTAGGAATGATATGTTGTATACATTTGATTGTTAGTGTTTCTTACTCTTTTTTTTTTAAGGAAAAATACCTTGTGATTGTGATTCTAAGAATTGTATGTTTTAGGTACTTTGAACAATTCCTTTTTTTAGTATACTGCTTTTTTATTGTATTGTTAAGGTTGAATACATTTTTAACCAATAAACAAACAAAAAAGTGGTGGTTCTAAGACAAAAGTGAGATATTAGTCTTTCCTTTGTTAGTGACCTCAACATGCCCAAACAGCATGGCACTAGAGATCTGGGGATGCTGGATTACTTCAAACATGGATACACTAGAAATAAACGAATCTGTGCTCCTTTATGCAAATCAGTGTTCCTGTCTCATCTAGATTGTTGTGTTTAGGATAACAGGTCAGCTCTCCAGAATGGAAAACCTTGTTGGGATCTCCTCTGTGCAAGGACTCACAATATGGTGCAATGGATGCATCAGAATTTCTACAAAGAGAAACTTACAGATATGTATGTTTCAGTTAAATACTTTATTCAGATCAAAAGGTAGGATGCAAAATGCTTGAAAATTAAGGAGTACCTTTGAGAAAATTAAATGTCTTCCGAGAAACAATAACCATCATCATTTCATCAAAGCAGAGCTTTAGGTATGTGCCTCTCACATGGCATCATCAAAACAGTTACAAAGATGTTTCCCATTGTACTCTCCACTGAGTAGTAATGTGCAATGTAGATAATTCTTTTTTTTCTGTATTAGATCTGTCAGTGCCATTTAAGAGAATAGATTAAAGGATCCATATTGATTCATGCAATGCCATTGTTAATGCATTTCCAGGGAAATTGAGATATATACATATGTCCAAATGGCAGTGATGGGGTTAACATGATAAGCACACCTTTGGGATTATAATGAACAGTAGTAGGCTGATCTCCACGTTTTCTGCCAATTGACAATAGCTAGCTAGAATGTGGTTACAGCTTCCAATTCTATGCAGATAACCAGCAGCAAATTGCAGGGGGCAAATTGATCATCCACCCTGCTTACATGTTTACACTGAGTTACAGACACAAGGTGTCTATCCAACAGCCTATGAATTGCCTCACCTTTATCTGACAATGCCTTCCATACATGATTTGTAACACCACAAGCTTGATTGCTGGGAAATCAGGATTTAACTATCTAAATATTGTCCCAAATGAAATCCCTTCAATGAGCATCCATTTTAATGTCCATCAATGTAGTGCTTACCGAATACAAACATTCTTGAAAATACAGACTGTTGTTGGGAATGTCTCCAAACTGATTCCTAACACCATATCCTTTCTTACAGAAAAATATCCAAGCTCTCAACGGAACTGGCAATGCAATTAAATGAACTAAATTGACCCATCTGAATAATTGTGATTTAACAGTCTGATAAAACATATATTCTCTTCAAATTAACATATCTATGTTCAATAGCTCATTCCTAGTTTTTACTCTGGCATGTGACATGATTTTCATCATATCCTGCTTAACCACCACTGCAGTAACAATGCCCAACTGGGCCAATGTCAAGTTTTACGGCATTAACTAGTCCGAAACCTAACATGAGACTCTAGTTGGATTTCTGTGATTAATGTGAAGAGAACCCTCTACTAAGGACACATGGTAGGTTTACGATTTCTCAGAAAAACTGTCATCTATAAACTCCCAGAATTTCAAAAAAAGAATTAGCAATTTGCAATTTGTGTAAATTATCAAAATGACATGTCAACAAACATCCATACAATGTGTTATCACTAAACCAACACACATTTACACTTACAATATAGTTCCCCTTTATACCGATAAAATAGCGATTCATAGAGCTTTCACACCCCTGTTTAGCATGAATGTATGTTTATTCTTTCATACAGATAATACATGAGCATAATAAATAGTATATTCAAACAATATAGGTGAGTATGTGCTTGGCTATAATGCTAGCATTCTACTCTTTTCCTTTTCACTTTTAGGAATCTAAACCCACCAACCAATCATCACTGTGCATAGTAATCTGAAATATGACACAGTAAAACAAATAATACTTTAGTGATGCCTGGAAAGGTATGCTAGTATTCATGTGATCTTACTTCAGCCACTCCAAGCCTTTAAAATGGCAAAGACTAGAAAAAATATAAAATTCCCATGGATTCTGAAAGGGAATATTTTATAAAAATGTAAAGCCATAAGTATAAGATATGGGTAAAGCAATATCAACCTCCACTGTTATTAGTTCCCATTCCCTTACATTGATCCCTTGCGATCTGCTCCCCTTGCCTATACTTCCCCTATGACTTGTAAATAACTCTGCTGCTTCCCAAAGTCAGTCTGCACTCAGAAAACAGCCTACCACAACTTGACTCATTCTCTAACACCAATGTTAGTCAAGAAGCTAACTTACCAAAAAATAACACAGCAAATCTATTATTCAGATCAGGCCATGAAAAATGTGTAGATGTGAAAGAATGTTATCAAAACGCTAACTCAAGTGCCAAAGAAAATAGGGATAGAAATACAATTAGAATTGAAAAAACAAATCCCAAAAGTTTAGAACCTGGGTGAAGATCTACACTATACTGAATAGTCTATCTGGAAAGCCGCCATAACCATTTCCCCTCTTCCTAGATCTACCCACAGATTGCAGTGAAACTGTTTCACATAGAGATCAGGATATTCTTTGTAATCCACCCATTTCAGAGTATATTATTTATGGTTAAATCATCAGATCCTAACTTCACCAAATCCCTTTTAGAAGCCAACGGTGAGCTTGTCCATAGAGTTCTTATGAAGTCCCCTCCCCTGGGAAAAATGGCAATTCCATTCATTTATCCGGCTTATTTGGTTTCTATGAGCAAAAGGTATGCAGCATTTCATGTTAGGTTTATTTATTATAATTATGCTTCATGAGTGACTTCATAATGAAATGTAAATTAGCAGAGAGATTTGCAGACATTAGGGCGTATTGTGCACAGACTTGTTTTTTACAAGTATGTCTGATCAGACGGTTACTCTAGAAATAGTTCACTTGTATGGGAATACAAGAAGATGACTCGTCGTCTTCGATGCCCCACGCAAGCGGACAGCGGGGTATGTTTAATGAAACCTTGTACAGGATACATATGTTAAATTATGATCCCTAAATCTTGATATGTTTGTAAGTGTCCACATCTAAAGCAGCAACTGACAATCCGTAATTACATTAATTAATCAAGTTTATTTAATTGTAATTACACAATAAGTGTAATTGCAATGTACACAACAAGTAACAACAAAGCATTCACACAAACAAGATAATTATAGTGCAGCGGTTGATGCACTTTAGTTGAGTATCCGGTTCCAAAGCAAACCCAAAAATGGAATCGCTAAAAACCTTTGAATTGCATGACAGATTTGGCTGATATTTTGCAAACAAAAAGTTTGCCAAAGGCACCCTCAAACTGGAAATTCTGGGAAACATGTGTTAGAAAATAAAAAATGTCGGCCTACTACCATTCATTTTCCCATAGAGAAAAAGTCAACATTTCTGTGAAGCGCACATTAAAAACCGCCAAACAGAATTGTACCAGGTATGGAATAACTTGGGCAGGAAGCATTGACTCAATTTCTGGGAGGGGTCTGCGGTTATTACGCCCAGTACTTGTTAACATATTTGACGGATAAAAGGGTCTTGCTTCTTCCAAAATAAAAGCTATTAATTTGAGTATTTATTTGATATTTTTGTTTATTTATTTAGCATTTATTTCAGCGCATAAAACCATAAGGCATCTAGGCGCTAGTTACAGTAAGTGCTTGCTACAGGAAAAAGATAATGCAATATGCAGACTGGTAAAGACTCTCCTCATGTTACGGGGAGCTACATCAGGTGTGCATACAAAGGACATGTTTTTTTGCAGCTGAGAGACTTTTCAGAAATAAAAAAGCTGCAATGTGTTGGTATGTTTTGAGAGATAACCGGGGTTATAACATTTAACCGAAAATGAAAAGTGGAACAATTGCAATTTGGAGGAGGAAAATGGATGAAATGGCATCAGGCTAGAGGTGGGGAGGTGGAAAGAGGACACAATGAGAAATTGGGGAGTTGGGGAGGGGCTGGGGACCAAATTCAGCGACCGAACATTGTTCCATAACCAGGGTCATATTGGGGATAACCGCGGTTATAGTAGAAAACGGGATCGAGAATTAAAGATCAAAAGATACTAACTGTGGTTATTTGCAGGTGTTTAAGGATAACCAGGGTTACTTGTAGTACATTGCTAATATAACCGCCGTTATGGGAAACAGTTTTTTGAGAGTTACAAAAATTAGATTAATACAAAAAAATGGATTTAAAACTACATTTTGTGGGGGTAATGGGTGTGGTAAAAGGATATGAGTACAGGTTTAGTTTAAGGAACCAAATTGTGCAGTGATTTAAGCTGGTCATGACTTTCCACACCTGCTGAATTAAAAGCATTTTGTCGCGTTTAATCTGTGCAACATAACTGCACATTAACCACGTTTTCTTCAGTTAATATATATGTGTACTTCAATTCTGATTTAAAATCCTAAAATGAAGCAACACTATATAAAACAATCTCATCATACCTTAACATTTGATGAATCTACTTTATACAAAAATGTGGTAATAAATCCCATTTATACACAAATATAATTAAGAATCCTATGTTTAAAAATATTCTTATTCTAACCTGTAAAGATCCTTCATCAGACTGTTCCTATTTCTCAATGCCGTTTTGGTATACTGATCCAGTGCCCATGTTATAATATAATCTTGCATCATGAAACAGTAGCACAACATGGACCTGAACTGAAAGAATCTGGATTTTCTCAACAACAATATTATGTTTTTCTAACACATTCATCTATAGAAGGTGCAGAAAAAAAGAAAATGACCAAGAGATGCAAGCTCAATTGGACAAAAGGGGTGGAAATCACTCTCAATCCTTGACCCATTCCAGCTACAGACAACTGTGTATAGCTAGATAAGGTTACATCTCATTAGGACCTGGTTACAATCTCCTTGGGGTTGAAATTCTGGAGTGTGCCCTATTTTAACTTTTCCCCAGTTACACGTTTTCTCCATATTCTCCCAACAAATCGAGGAAGAGTGCCTTCACCTACCCTTTACAGGCTTTCTCTAACAGTTCAGGCTTTATAAACCAATGAGAAGTGTGGATTAACTCAAATGATGCTTTAACATAAGCTATCCACCATATTCTGTTCCATCCAGTTTGCAACATATTGATAGCTGTGAAAAACTTAGGGGTGTTCTCCCATTAAGACCCCAGGAGTCCTCTATTCAGGTGGACAGGGGAGGGCCATCAGTCTTGGATCCCAAACTTGGGGGTGGAGGAGTGAGAGAGGATCATTTGGGTAGGGGAATCTGGGGTGGCCTTCGACAGAATACCGCAGGCAAGATGCAGTATTCTGACGGGGAGATAGAAGAGGAGGAGGAATTCCCAGACACCGTCATGGGATACATTGATTCCCATCACCCTAATCCAGGTCTCATTTTCCCTAATTCCAATCCCATCTTCCTTGATCTTAGGGGGAGGGAGGAAAGAGTCAATTTCCCAAGGTGGAGAAGGAAGAAAAAAAACTAAAACAAAGACAGAAGCCTAATATCAATAACCATTCCTCTTCTACCAATCTAGATCACAGGGAATACCATCATTGTCACTGTCATTGATTTTTGATAACACGCTAATACCCTGAGATTTCTAAGTGCGACCAGGGATCGAACATGCATTGCTCTGCATCCTTTTGCTTCCAATGCGAACGTGTTGCCCCTGAGCTACCCTCCCGATGACTCAAGAGTCATATTTGGATGATCAACCAACAGGAATATGGAAGGGGCAAGCATCCCCTTGAAGGAAAACCAGGCTAGAGGATTTCCCTATGTCCATTGCCGATTCCCCGATAGAGTAGCAGGCAATAGATTTATCCTAAAAAACCCTTCCATCACCCCCTCCCCAATTACAACCAATACTGGAACGAGGAAGAGGCAACCAGCAGCAGTGAAGATTACCCATAGGAACAACATGGGGAAAGTAAGGGAAACCTACTATAGAAATAATTCAAGTTGTCCCACTAATAGAGTCAGGCTGGGTCAGGTATACACTACTGACCATTCACACCTAACTCCACATGACTGTATTTTCAACTATAAGAGGGGTGGTTTTTCACAAGGAGAAGAGCAAGGTGGGGTTTACCATCCGGAACCTAGAAGCTAAGTATCAGAGAGCAGCAGGAGTGGAAGCCTGGAGGAGAACAGCATGCCAAGACGCTGGTCCATTGTTTGTGAGGGGCTGCAGCATTGCTAGGGAGCCATGCCTCCAAGGAGCCGGAATAAGGAAGCCTGTATCCTGCTAGTGGTGTTCGGTAAAATGCTCCTTCCCTTGGGGCGTGTTCCGGTCTGAGGGGCAGGTGGTGAGACCCTGCCCTCAACCCCGTGTATCAACACAATGCTTCCTGTTGAATGAGAGAGAGAAACTCGGGAGCGTGTGTTTGACTGAAGTCAAGCAGGAGAAAGACACAGTTTTAAAGCGGCACAAAGCGGAAGGTGAGATAAAGTGTATGAAGGACAAAAAAGTGTAAGAGATAATCAGAATAAGAGAAATGGAAAGAAGGAAGTTGTGCTCGCGGTACAGAGAAAAGTAACATAAAAGAAAGGCATTTGAACAGTGCAAGGAAGGAAATGTGGAATAAAGACTTTTATAGAGTGCAAAGTGCACATGGTAAAGAGAGGACAGTATGTTAAGTGTGCAAGAAGCACACAAAAGAAACAGACAAGTGCAAGGGTGCACGTTAAGGGAAAAGAAAGTATGTAAGGTGCGCAAGAGGCATGATAAAAAAGCAAAGGTGACAGAGTGCATACTGGAAAAAGGGAACAGCAAAGGGAAGGTGCAAGTGTGCACGAGGAAGAAGCAAAGGAGAACAAGAAGGGGTGCAGAAAGCACCTGAAGGTGAAAGGATTAAAAGGAGGAGCAAGGAATAAAGAGAGGGGTTACAGATCAGAGTGGTCATGCCTAGGAAGAGCAACAAACCAGGCGGTTTTGAAAGTCTCTGGCTGTACCCCAAAAGTGAAGTGTGTGTGGAAGAACTGCATCTGAAAGGAAAGGTTCATCCTGACAAGCTGAAATTGTGTTTGAAACCAAAAGGGGCCTGCACTTGGAAAAGGGAACCCTGCAACGGCTAACAAAGTGGTATAACTATGGTTTCATGATATTGAAGAAAAAGTAAAGCACATCCTGACAAAACTGAATTTGTGTTCGAAATTGGAAGGGATTTGAGCTTGGGGAAGGTGACCCTGAGAGGACTAATAAAGTTTGATTCTCTTTGTTTTGTAGTGTTGAAAGGATTGTAGCTTAGGCAAGGGAACCCTGAGAATTTCAAAAAGAATTATTATATTACTTTCGTGGTGTTTGGAAGTTGAACAAGTTGAAGCTTGGAGACGGGAACCCCCGAGGAACCAAAGACAGGGACTGTATATTTCTTTTGTGGTGTTTGGAAATTGAACAAGTAGAAGCTTGGGGAAGCGAGCCCCACGGATCCAAAGACACTGACAATATTTGAGATTATTGCAAGGGCTCTGTGGAGAAGGCTTTAAGAACAACCCTTTTTGATTGAACTCTTTTTTGTGACATTGACCAAACTACACCTAGTTAGAAGACCTCCCGAAACTTACCTTGGTTTCCTATTTTCTGTTAAACCACTGTTTTCTTCTTTTTTAAAGACTTCCTATCACATGTATGTAAAGAGTGAGGGCAAGCATGCGTTTAGACACAGACTGACTTATTTTGGACTATCACTTGTCAATTGCCTTTAGAAACATCAGTTAATTGAACCTTCCTTTAGAGTTAGGGCTTGTTGGGCATTACATCAACTCAGGAACCTTAGTAAATAAAGGTTTTGAAATTAACATCTGTGAGTTTGTGCTTCGCTTGATGCAATGTCTGTCTCACATAGCGCAGCAAGTGGGTTAACCCATGTCTGAAACTCATACCAAAGTCAGGTCCATAACACATTGATCAACATTGCTCTCTAACCCTAGCTCATAGTGAATCGACAGTGTTGAGGCACCCTGCAGTATGTGTGAGGTCAGGAATGAGAGGCAGACACAAGGTTGTAATGTTTTCAGAGTCAGACATTTTAATCAACATGCAAATGGTCTGGATGAATGCCTCTTTAGCCCTATCCTAAAGAAAGGGGTTCCCTGCCTAGGAATCTAAAACTAAGAATCACAAGAATTTGAGTATGGGTGCAAACCCTGGAGAGTGTGCTATAATCACTACCACATTAAAAACTGGCTTGCTGCATCACCAATTTTATTTTAGGTCCACCCATAAAGACGAAAAGGAAAAATGCGTAAAGTATGTTTAAGAATTGGCGTATTGCGCACTGCCTATTAACTAAATTGGTTAATTATGCTTGTCAAATAATAAAGAGAAGAAATAAATGCAAAGCTGCATCAACAAATTGTTTCATTTGCCAATCTGTCAGCCGACACGTGTTTCAACCGGAGTCATCCTCAAGGCAAGTTGTCCAACTACTGTAGTCCACCAGATCTCAGCCCCATACATCCCTATTGCGCAATATTTAGCAATCAAATATCTTGGTCATAAGCGGCAAAGGCTCTGATAAATTTGGCAACGTGACAAATATCAGCTGTGGCCTGGAGCTTCTTTGTTGCTTGTTTATCTATATGAGATTTACCACGGTCGTGAAAAACATATCCCTAAAGAATGGAAGTATTTTACTTTTTTCAGGGAATGCTCCATTCACCGTGTAAATATAAACATGATATACATCTTTACCCATCCCCAGTACTGTTCATAAACCATACAGAATCTTACAGTAATGATTGTAAGGCTCTGAGTACCCTTGCAATGAGGACAACGCCATCTGCAAATGCCAGGAGTGGCAGTATTCTTGTCCAAACCCGTTGGATGTCAGGGAAGACTGCTCCAAAGTTAGTTGTAAACCATTTGTGTACGAATTGAAATGAATCAGTAACGAAATACCACCGTGTGGTCGGCATCTAGTTGACTCAAATGGCCGTATGAAGGTTCCCCCCAACATATATCTGACAGCACAGTCTGTGTCAGAATAACAGAATTATGAGCTTCAATCTGAATATCCATATCTGACAGAATGGACCACAACTGCTCTGTATCCACCAAATCAAGTCCAATCGACAAGTCCATAAATGCCAGAGTTGGACATTTCTCTGTTAACAGGAAAAATATATATATATATATATTTATTTATCGGGCTGACTTGAAAATCAAACCTTTCGCCTTTATATAAAATGATTGTATACATCGCCATAATCATTCAAGACATACAATACACATCATCATAAAATTATATTAAATAGAATCCTACATTTGACAAAATACAAACAATTTTAAAATTTAAATTATGAAACTCGATCTACGATTCATGTTATTATTCTAAAACCTCACCATCCTTTTGTTTGAGCGGGACAAGCTGAATCATTTTCATACCATTCACCAATGGTTTCGAATCAGTGTTTCTTGAGGGCTAGCGTCAAAACTTTCTTAACCTAAAATCACAACATTTTAAATCTTAAAGAATTTTAACTGATCGACTAGACCTATTATTTTAAAGAATCTCACAACTGCAATTGTGGTATTAACCAAGTGCCCACTTCGCAACAACAACCACATTTCATCATTATTATTTGATGTAAATTGATTCCAAATGCTACCTAAACAATGTGCTCTCGCTCAGACAATTTGGGACATTCTACCACGATGTGCAAAAGTGTTTCTCGCTGAGAAGGTGATTCACAATATCTGTATCTGCCTAGTTCCCTATCTACCTTTGTCACCTGTTCAATGGATTAACAGGGGAAGTGATAAGCTCAAGGTTTGACAAAATGAGCAATCATGGTTCTAAAATTCTTGAAGGGGTCAAGTTGGCCTCAAAACCAGGATCTCCACACTGCATTTGCCTCTTGCCACCTAATGGGAATACATGACTTGGAGCAGCTTTAGAGGTTATCAGAAATCCCTCAATCCATGGAACATTAGCAGTCAATGAGGTTAATAATGACACATGATCCTGAATTTTACAATTCAAAGATTCGTACAATTTGACCAAAGAGATGAAGCTGAAATTAAGTGTTGATATAGATGTGGTAGTAGATAGATCGTTGGCACACACAGCATAAATGTCCACCCGATGATAAGCTTTAGGAAGCTGTTGGGTGGCCAGTGAAGCTGAATCACTAGAGTAAGAACTGGGATACAAAGCCAGAGAGGCATCCAACACAGACCTCATATTCCTTTCCAACTGCTCCACAGCCAGAAAATCCACTCTCACCACCCCAGCTCTCATAAGATCTACTAGAATACTGTATGCAATCACAAGAGGGCCTTCCCTCCGATCTTCCGCAGACCCAAGCAGGGCTCTTAGTTGAGGAGCTAATAAACACCCTTCCAGTATTTTAACAATACCCTAACACATAGCCATCTCTTTTAACACAGCCTCTGCAGCAATAGCCATAGATGACAAGTTTGAGTTGCCCACAGAAATCATTTCTAAATCCAGAACTCCAGCTAATAGCACCACATCAGGAATATCCTCTCCTGCCTCTAAATTGGATCACAAACCACAAGAGAAGAATGCTTTGCTTTCTGAAAGTATGAGGTCATTTTTCTTCAATTCACACAGAGATGAGCAAGCCGTTGAAGAGAGTTTCATTTGAAGATCCAATATAAAAAGATGTGCAGATTTAGAGTCATGCCCTGGCTTATTAGGCTCATGCTGGCAGACTGCCAAAGCACAAATCTCTTCTCCAAGGGGCACAGGTGGGCCATCTACTGACTTAGCTGTAATTGGTGGATACAGCGCTTTACTTCTTGATACGTAGGCGTATGACATGGCAAAACCCTTTTGTACGATAATCGCAAGCAAAGAAGAAAAGAGCACAATAGCAAGTCTTATTGCTGCTTGAATGAATGAGTAATTTCTTGCTCACAGCTTCCTAGCTCTGCTGCAACTGCTGCCGGTTAGCCGTGGAGTGCCAGTGACTGCCAAAACTGGCCTGCCAACACTTTCACACTGGCGCTTCGCACATCGCCTTGCCTTAAGTACTCGCCATCAACAAGGCACAGAGACTCTCCTGGAAAAGGGCTGCCTCCTTTTTTCCAAAACTTGCAGGTTACTGCCAATACTTGCCTGCGGACAGATTCAATACCTGGTTTACTGTAAAAGCCCTTAACAAAAACCCAAGTTGTGTGCCCCCTGAGATGTTATTGGAATTCACCCAACTCAACAGATGTTCCTGTGTTACACTGTCCATGATCTTGGAAGAAGCATTTAATAGTGCAAGCGTGCGATACGAACCGGGGAATGATTTGTCCCCCTTCTTCTATATTGGGACAATGATCGAACGTTGCCAGGTTTGGGGGGAATACAGAACTCTGTGAAATTTCAATGAACAAATTGCATAATGTATAGGCCTTCAAGTCAATATTGTATTGATATAGATCGGGTGGTATACAATTCAGCCCTATGGACATAATGGATTTTTGCATTTTCAACACCTTCACCAAATCTTGATAGGGAAACTTTTTCACAGATAGCGTATACTGGCTATGGATGTCTAATGTCACTTCCTGTCAGCAAAGTGTTCAAACCAGACCGCAGCTTGCATATTTCATTCAATGGCATAATTAGCGTTAGGATTGCCAGCGTTAGCTGGCGTCATTAATGAAATCCCTCCTCAGGAAGCTACAGCGGGCCGCAAAACACAAGTTGAGAGTTCAGCATACGGGTTGGAAGATATGACTTCATAAGAGGCCACGGGGATACATGATTAGGATAGGAGATGAGAAAATATTGAAGTTTAAGAAAATGAGGATGTGAAGCACGTTTGCAATATATCAAGATGAAGATTATTCATTTAAACAATTGAAGTTGAAGCACAATTATATATTATTGAATAAAGTTTGATTTACAAAATGTAAGCAACATACATGTTCTCTGATGAATTGCACACTATACAAATCCATAAGCATCATCCAATTCCCATTGCAATTTAGCACGCTTATTCCGGCTGAAGTCAAACAGTTTGTTAATAGACAATTGCTGGTAAAAGTGTACGCTTTAAAAATAGATTAGTTTAAAAAAAAACAAGACAGAATCATCTCATACTTGATTCAGTGAATATCACTTTGTGAAATGGCAAAGCAAAGCAGGTCAGGCCGGCATCAAAGCAGGAATGTTGAGAGTAGGCTCCAACGGAGGAATCATATGTAGGTGTTTGCAAACCAAAATATGTAACATGGGCACAACAAGCAGTGACATGGATCTGACACAATTTGCAAGCAGTACATCTACTGCTCGTATTAAACTTTAACAAAATATGTGACAGGTAACGGTTTGACATTATTACCAATGTGTCAGACAAAACAATTACATTTACAATGTGTGAGACAATGCTACCACATCACGCACGTCCTGAAGTCACTTCACAAGCTACCCTTGAAAAAGAAATCAGAAAGTGCCTTTCTGGCCTACACGGCCATACACATCAACCAAAACAAGCCCTTTGTAAACATTTGCAAAGCCCTGGTGGCAGAAGAGACCCAATATGTCTATATATAGTCTTATGTTAGCCTACTTCAGAGTCAAAAAGGATCACCCCATGCAATCACTATTTTCAAGAACAGCAGCAAACGAGAAGATTGTTCACACAACATACATTTCGTCTATCTCTAGTTTTAAATAAATATGAACTACATTTTTAACATTACTGTAACAGAGTGGCGTGCATATCCGCTTGCATTCACATTGTTCTCTGTTCATTGTATACTACTACTATTGCCTGAACATATAAGCTTATGCAAAGGAAACACAAACTACTATCTTCTTCCAAACACTATTCCTAAGGCTTCTCAGCCATATTAATGCCCACAGCTACCTTTACCGTTTCAATGTTACTGTTTTTGTCTCAGTTGTATTGTGATGGCCTCTTGCTGCATTCTACAACTTTTATGCCAGGATCCGTCCTTGTTAGAGCTGAAAGATGTTTCATATATATATCAAAAATAAATCATGCTGTAAAAGGTCCCTCTATTTTATCTGCATTGCATCAAGGTGGCAAATGAACAATTCAATTCATATCATATTCAGCTTCAATCGTCATTTAATTAAAACCGTTTTAGTTGTACCATTGAGACATGGACAAAGCAATACCTGCCATTGTTGTACTTAGATTAGCTCACTTTAGCAAGTCAAGAGTGTTCATCATGTATAGAATTAATATTGACTCATCCTACCGAGATGTCATTGTTTCCATCATAGTTTGGAATTAAACCTTACAGGCACTCTCTGTAGAATGCCATCTAACAAAACTGGGTTGAGACCTGTCAATTAAATCTGTCAAAAAATCTTGTAACCTTTTGTATAACATGTCGGCAGATCTTTGTGTCTGTATTTGATAGCGGATTAATCTGATAAAAGAACAAGCGAAAAGGTGTTTATCCTTTCACAGGAAAAAAGAGATTATAGACTTCACTTTATGTTCTTGACAGAAAGTCCCACTGAAAAAAAAACTCTAAAATATGTTTCATAAATTTCAGGTAGATATGCTGTATTAACCGTATCTTTAGCCAATCACCCCCCTGTTTTTTTATTTTTTTTCTCTTTCGCAATCGGGCAGGTTAATCAATAGCAGCAAATTTGTTTGTTTCAGTGTTAATGCCATAATAATGCCAAAGCTGGATAAATGTTGATTCGGGAAAGCCGCATGTTGCTGTAGTTAGGGATTGCAGAAATAGTGTGTGGCATTAATCTGTGCAAACATAGAAAACACGTTTATTCACCTCTATATGTGAGATGCGGAAACATCTAGTGCCAACTGGTATTGTACGACATTGTTACTTTAATGTTCACTTTTATAAGGTGGTTAATGAGCATACCTACCAAAAAGAAAAAAAAAATAACTCTGAGGGATGAAACTGTTTTCGCACCCTCAGAAGTATGCTCAGCCAATCAGGTGACTGGAACAGCAGACGAGAACACTCTGTACACTCTGTACTGCCCGCTGTATCCAGACACCCAGGGCAATTCCCTGGGTGGGACCATCTTGATCTACGTCCCCACCTTCCCCACCCCCCAAAAACAAACCTTACCCTTTCCTCACCCCCTCACCCTATCCTCACTTATCTGTTGGACCACAGCTTGTGTTCCAGTTCCGGCCTTCTTGCCACCTGCATTCTCCACCATAGAAATGGAAGAACAGTGTTTTTGGGATGCTACACAAAGTTTCCACTAAAGTTTCCACTAAAGCTGGACAAACATCCGTCCAGTCTTACTCGGGTCTCAAACTAAACATGCTCCTTGGCTCATGGCAGCCAATGATGGTACCTGAACCCACCCTGTAGGTTCAGGATAATGGGGTTCTGCCCAGCGGGCTAATAAGTGTCACTGAATGGCACAGTGTGTGGGCTACAGGAAGTTTGGGAGTCCTATAAAAGTAACATATTACTTTAACTCTCTCTTCTCAGTTGTTGGTAGGTTGTAGGAGTGGGAGCTTACAGAGCAAGCTCACACATTGTGCTTTGGTAGATTTCAGAGGAGGTTGGTGATCGTTCATGCCAGTGCATTAGATCTGAGAACTTTCGGGTTGCTCTTTGTCTTCTTTTGTCTGTTGGTGTGTTTGTTAAGCCAACTTTGTTTACTTTCAAATTAACCCTTAACATTCCCTCATAAATATGTTTCCCCTGTCCTCTCCTCTGTTTATTTTCCCATTTCTGTTACCTCAAAAATATTATTGTTTTAAAGCAAACAAGCTACCGACCCCTTCTACTTTCACAGCCCTATTTGTCTGTGCATTCGTCGTACTAGGTCTTGTGTACCTTGTGTCATTGGTTTCTCATAACTTGTGTGATGGATCCAGAGAATGTGTCCATTCTTCCCAAGGGAGCCACCCCCTTTGGGACTAGGGATGCGAGTCTGCTATGCAAAACCCTCCCCAGGGGACAGGGAAAGTGGGATCTCACTGGGGCTGTCCCCCTTAAGGTACAAGAACATCCCAGTGCACAGGTCTATACCATTTCACTTAGTTCCAATGTCCAAAGGAGTTTTCAGCCTATATAATGTATTTGGAACTTAAACTGTGCTTGGTTGTGCTGTTGACCCCTCCTGAAGCCTGACCCACAGGAACAATGGTTTAGGGTCTCTCATTGCAGGGAGAGGCCTAACATGGCACAGGCCCTTAGCTGGAGAGGAGGAGCCACTTGAGAGCCAAGCCACGGCTGGGAGAGGGTAAGTCTAATGAATGTTGCAGAAAGCCAGAGCCTGGGTTGCAGCGCAGAGCCAATAGAGCCTGTAGGCAGAATCACATTCCATAAGTGGTGGGCAGAGGCATGGGGAATGCTGCTGAGCCCAGAAGGACTGCAAGTCCCATGCTCCAAGGTCTTCAGTGGAAGGAGACCAAACTGCTGTGGCACTTGGGAGCATTTGAATCACGACACCCAACTAGAGAAGGAAAGGCAACCAATTGATGAAGCGTGACAGGAGGCTCGGACGTGAACTGAGCCGCCACGTTCCCTGACGAACACTGCAGGGATACAGGTATCCGGTTCACGTTGAGGAGAGGGAGGAGGGTGGCTGACCTACAGGGCATTTCAAAAGAAAATGAAACCAACACCAATTTGAGGAAAGTAACCAAAACCCTTTGTGGGCATAGCAGACACGTGAGACAAACAGGCAGACACAAATGGGCAATCAGGATTGTAATACTCTCAAGGGGTTAAGAGAAAGCATAACCTAAAGAGATTACCCAATGAGTGGGAGACAAAGCCCCATTCCCTAGAGAGGGTTCCAAGAAATCAGAAGAGAAACAAAACACCCTGAGTGGGTGAATGTGAAACAGGCATCCCGGGAGGAGTTATTACAAAGCAGAAGGAAACGAAAAGCCCTGGTAGGGATCAGCACTAAGGGAAAATCTGTCTGAGAGACAAGCACCCAATCACCACTGCAAACCAAAGACACTCCAGAGGGTGGAGAACCAGAGCAAACAGGCCCACATTTGGAATCTGCTGGTCAATGAAAAACCTGTCACCTGCTAAAAGCTAAGAAATCCTGGAAGGGTGGAGCAGAGACATCATTTGGACTCTTGAAAAGCATACAAATCCAAATGGCTGACATCTGGAAGGTGGTTTTGAACGGTTGCAGTTAAACCAAACTTTGTGGTGTGGTGCAGGAGTTATCCCTTTTTGTTTATTTTGAAAACTAAGGAACTAGTAGTTTATGAACTGTGAGAGCAGAAACAAAACATGAGAACTCTAAAGGAACATTTCAAGAGATACTTTGGGGAAGGTGGTCATGCAGCAACCAGCACTAAAAAAAGAATAGTAGTAAAGAAAGGTTAATTGTTTTTTTCTTTATTGGTGGTAGAGCCAGTTAGTACCATAGCATAGGCCGGGACAGAGGACCGGTGTTGATTTGTGTAAGACATCTTGACGAGCACCTTATGTTATTTTATAGAATAGGGAACCTTCATCTTAGCCATAAATCTAGGTGAGGCATTTTCTTTACTTTAATAAAGTGAAAACAATTAAACCATGTCCAGTTGTCTGTCTTCTGTATCTGACTTACCACTGTGTGCAACCAAGGAAAGATCAATAGTAACATATTCCCTTTGTATTCCCAAAACATAGAAGCCATCTGTTTGTATATGTACAGAGAATCCTTACAATTTTAGTCACCTTACTTTGTCTATACGATAAATCTGTGTAAATGCATAGGTTTTCTCTAGTCTATCACTTGTCTTTGTTGTTATTCTCCAGTGTGTTAATCCTTTCTAAAATGAAGAGACATGAATTAATGAAGTTGTTAGGGATCTGGAATAGGAAGATAAGGATGTTAACTTCCCAAGGAATGAGGATATTGATAGCCAGATAGAGGTCTTTGATATGAATGGCGTGTCTCTTATGGTTATGGGCCCTGTTGGTGCCACGCATTCACAGCCAGAGTAAATGTTGCCATAGGTGGGAGAGTTTTTGGGGGATGGCTTATGAAGAGAGAGGGTGGGGTAATAGAGTGTTGGCCTTTTCCAAAAGGAGAGTTGATGGAGGAAGAGACAGTGTTGACAACAGTCGTTTTTTTTTGTTAACTGACACAGATTAAGAAAGCAGAGAGGGAAGTGGAGGAGGCGGAACTGGTTCATGATATCCTTATCACATTTATAATCAATACGTCTTTATGTATAAATGTCACTAACATTCTCATCGTCTACTTAAGCGTATAGCAGATAAGTAGGTGGCACATAGAAACACAACAAGACACAATATCCACTCACAAAACTTGTGTTTATCACAAATAAATGTGTACAATTCATATGTAATGTATTATTTTACTATGAAATAGTTTTTTGATTGATATATTTGAGATGTCAACATAATTATTTATTTTCCTGTATAGTGATTAAGTCATGAGGCTTGGCACTGAATATGTAAATTGAAATGTATGTGTTCATATTCAATGTTTAATTAATTGTATTCTAGTAATACAATATAAACCCTTTTTGTGAGAATGAGAAAATGTTCAGATTGATCATTCATACTCATTTGCTAAAGGAAGGATGAATTCAGATGGCAAATAGAGAAGATGCTTAAAAGGTTATGCCGATTGATCTCATCTAAATCACACATGTGAGTACAAGTTTTACCATCCTGTAGCAGGGGCCTGATCCCACCACCACCACTGTACCTTGGTGTTATTGTTCGCCCTTTGTGTGTGCCACAGTTTGGGCCAGCACGAGGGATTGATTGATGGGTCATTGTGACACGCACTGTATTACCAGATGACCGTCTGTCGGGAGAGCTGAAACACACAGTGCTGGTGGATGGCATTGAGGAGCATACACTCCTGCATCACCCTACCACGTTGTACTTAAAAGACTGGGCTTTAGGCAAGGTGGTAGGAAAGGGCAGTTATAGAGACTGGCATCAGATCCAGAAGGATAGTCCCTAAATATTGTGAAATAGCTGTCCAAATGCCTATCCAGGTGTGAGGCTCACAATGAGTTGCAGAAGCTGCCTTCTTACTGTACAATCTACAGAGTTAAAAGGAATAGAACACAATTGAGAAATAAGTCAAGGGGTTAATTGGAGGGAACGGAATGAATATGGACAACAGTGACATTTATGGACAAAATGTTCGCCCACATTGTTGGGACTCAGCACACTTAAATGGCTGGGTCACTGCCGGTAAATGTTCTGACGCAGAGATCCTGTAAATCATGTTGTATCTATTCTTACTATGCACGTTTGCATTGTTCAAATGCAGCATATAAATGTTGACAGCTAGCAATAGAAACCTTGCTCCAGTCAATGTCTGTCACTGATGGAAGAAAGGACGATGCGTATTTGACATGATGGAGAAAGATGGAAAACTCATTAATTCACCACTGAATTCAGTGTTAATATTACTTGGGGAGAATAAAGTAGATACCAAATATGTACATTGGAAAATTGAAAAGAATGTAGGGTGATACACCACAACAGAATAGTTAGACAGGCGAAAACATCATACTTTTATACATCTCTGAATTTGCCAGCTTGCTGTCATTGATTTTCTAAAGAAACTTCTAGGATGTTTACATTAATGCAGTCTGTGGAACATGAAAATGCACCAGGGCAAATTTTTGTATTGGAAACTCACATCTTTCCAATTATGGCACACTCATTGTGGACCTGTACATGGCACAGGCCCTAATATTTTCCAATGTAGACAACTTCCATCTCTATTAGGGTTGGGAGCTCAGCTCAGGGGCAACTCGTTTGTCTTGGAAGCAAGACAACACATAGCAACACAGGTTTGAATCCTGGTCTTACACTTAAAAACTGGTCCCTGGTAAGAAGCGCATCATAAAAGAACAATTATAATTATTCCAGTAACACGGACTTGAGAACATAACAGTAGTATTACCAATACTAACGGCATACATGACTAGTCATTTGCAAACAAAGGGTAACCTCTCACTCAGTTGAGGGACTAGAGGTAACTAGCCCTTTGAATAATAGGTCCCCATATATTTTTGCACTTTTCATGTACCACACATATTATAGGGTGGTGATGGTCGCCCTATAGTTAAGGTGAGTCGGATCCCTATAGCAACCTCGAAACATTCTATTGGTAATAACTTTTGATTTGTGAGACGGATTAGGAGGAAATTCTGAAGTGAGTTAGAGATGCATAGGCCCGTCAAGACTAACGTTTTATAAAGAATCATTACAGAATCAAAAAGCTATTAAGAAGACACATTTTATTTCTCCAAAGTTGCAACCTACTTACCGTTCATTTTCCCCAGACTGCACAGCCCAAACCACCTTTTTGTTTGGTTCTGGGTTTTTCCATGCAGTAGATTTTAAACATTTTATGGTGTGGGAGGTGCCCCCTTCTCAAAAATAGATAGCTATATCTCGAGTAAATAACCAAAACTGGAAGTTTTAAGAAATTAAACGACCACCATCTTCTTTTTTTCCCAAAGGGAGAGATAGCTGTGGCTATGACCGAGGATATCCAAAAATGAAAAGCAGAGAAAAAGCAATTTTCACGTCAAAATAATTGCAAATGCATTAGTCTAGAGGTGTGTGGTGGGGAGTGGGGGTGGCTAGAGGTCAGCAAGTGAAATCTAGGAGTTGTAAGTGGTCTACGGACTGAGTTTGCAACACAAAGCTTTTTGGTAACCTTGGCTATAACCTCGAATAGTCGACATCGCAAAGCAAACTGCATCACAGAAACTGCATGTGTTCAGGAGGGTAAGGGGGAGAGCAAGGGAGGTGAGGAGGCCATCTGGGAATGGAGGGAGCTTGCACAGAGAATGGGGGCACTTGGTGAGGGCCTGGCGGGGGCAAAAAAGCATTTTTATTTTCAGCCATTCTTCTGATATTCGCGGCTATAATAATTTACAGATATCCGTACCTATCTGTAGTTCATATAAAAAATAAGTACAGATAGGCGAGGTTATTTGTAGTTCATTCCATGGCTATAGAAAAAAAGGAAAAACAAATTTAAAAAAGATATTTTTGCAAGTACAGTGATGTCGGGAGTGAAGACTCCCATCCAGGCAGTAACCAGGACTGATCCTGCTTAGTTTCAAAGCAAGGTAGCGGCTGGCAATCTCAGGCCATGTTGTCTAACAAATAAGCATAATTTATAAGACCACTGCACAGAATATCCACAAAAGGCCTGTTTTAAATGCTTCCTGCCCAGGTTGTTTCAGAAATGGTCCAAATCCGTCCAGCAGTTTAGGCTGTGCAGACCTGCAAATATTGACCTTGTTTGTCTATGGTAAAATGAATGGGAAGCAGGCTGCAATGTTTGAAAAAAAAGGTTTTTTTCTGTCTTATTAGTAACTTTTGTATTTTGTAACACACCTTTATGAAACTTTGCAGTCTGGAGGGGGGTACGCATCCCTAACCAACATCAAAATGTTGTCCTAATTCATCACACAAATCAAATGATATTAACAGCAGAATTTCCTGAGATTCCTATTGGAGTGTGACTCACCTTAATTATAGGCCGCCTATCGCCACCCTATGATATATATCAATAACTAATCAGCTGAAAAAATAAGGACTTCATTTTCCAACATAGTATTTAGATACATCTTATATGTAAAACCTATCATAATTACCAAAACAAATAATTTGAAGAATCTGTACATATATAATGTATTCTCTGTCACAACCCACATGAATTTTGAAGACTTGAAAGATCCAATTTGTTTACATACAATTGACATTTTTTTATATTTCTTGGAATGGGTCCATTGGTCCCAAAGAATACATTTTGCACCAACATATTCACACGTTTCGAATAACAGCCTCATTCAGGCCTAGACTTACATTGGGTTTAGCAATCATTGAATGTGCCATGCTCTGTGTTCCCACACTAAATGTAGACTTTTCTTTTGACAAAAAAGCTAATAATAAAACTTAGAATGTTATTTAGAGGAGCTATTAACAGCCATTTAATACAAATTAATTGACTAACCTAAAGACCTAAGCAGCAGATGATGGATATTACCACAGAGGATGCACACACAATAGGTAATCTGGCATATGTTGAATTGCTGTGGAACTGTAGGAGCCTCAAGAGTTCCATATAGAAGAATATTACAGAGGTGTGTCATGGGCTCTTGCTAAAATATTTAGAAGCAATCTGTGCAAAAATTAGGTTGCTAACTGATGAACATATTTGCATGGATGTGGGATCTTTGAAACCCGGCAATGTTGGGATGATGGCAACGTGTTTTCTAATCAAAACAGATTAGTCATTCCTACTTGAGTTAAAGGGACCATTTAAATCCAATCTATTTGTGCCACATGGGGAATTCATCACTGAGTCAAGCCCCTTATGCTTATGCACTGTGAGAATGGGAAAGACATGGGCCTATTTAATGTGTGCACTCTTTTGTGTATAGAAGACCCCATGGAGAAGTATGCCACAAACTTCTCTATATGTCAATAGATTGGACAATGCTCCTATTTAAGATAGAGTACTTTGGGCGCCAGTAGTGGCATCAGTAGCTCACACAGCTGTCCTGTGTTTGTTGCTGTGACTCATGGCTATTTGTATATGTATAAAGTGTGGGTCAACATACATCGAGTAGACTCCTTGCAGTCACCATATTTGTAGTCAGCCCTATTGATGGTGAATATTCTCCCAGTTCTTGTGATCCACGTGGATCTGTGTAAACAATCTACACTTCATCCGGGTCGAAGACCACAATGATGGTGGCTCTTGAAAACATGCCAGGAGGGAATGCGTGAAGAGAACACAAACATATTTGAGCGGATATGTTATTTAGCACTCGGAGACATTTCAACAATGATGTGGTATTGCATTGTTTATAACGTGGCTGGTGAACAATATTCTGATCAGTCCAGCAACCCGAATTAAATATCAATGAGACCTCTGCACTGGATGGGCAAATGAACTGTTGTGGAGGCACCTACACCAATACATTCTCTCTCGTCTATTCAGTAAAACAAGACTAATTAGTCTGTTCCACGTTTGTCATTTTTTAAGTAATTCTTTTTTAAATTAGTTTCTCTTGGGGCTTTTTTCACTGCTTTAAATATTCTACAGCTCAAATAATTCTCTCAAATGTTTTGGATCTTGTTTTCCAGATTCCTTGGAATGGTGTCCTTCTAGGGCAGAACAGAGAAAGAAAATTCCTGTTGATAAAAATATCCTTGCATGCCAGTTTCATCTTGAGCCTAGTGATGGCAACCACCTACCTAGAGCCGCAGAGTTTTGCAGCTCGTTCTGCAGCTGGGTGAGTGAGTGGTAGTTGTCTTACATGTAATGCAGGCAGGCTGTAAGAGTATTCAGGTTGGGATGGGAAGCCAGGGAAACTCCCTTAGGATTGCTGAAATGTGGTTTAATTTCTTGTTTTCTGTTATGAGCCATGGCACAGTGTGTTGTGTTCTCTAAGTGGGGCCAGACACATCACCGGAATGCTAGAGAAGTGGATGCCCCCCCTATCAATGTGGCACCTTAACATGTCCTGCACTGTGGTTCTGAAGCACTTGAGTGTAAGGAAGAGTTTTATCTTCTGGAGAAGGGCTAGCTGGTACAAGGTGGTTTGAAACATTGTGTTATTATGTTGTTGGAAGGAGAGAGTGAAACACTTGTGTATAGGCGCGTTATAAAGGCCATATCATATCATATCATATCTCTCTAGTGTGAATACATGTCATTTTCCAGTCAAGCCAAGTGAATTCTGAGGCCTCTATGGTCATGAAATATTGCCACATTTGAATGGTATCCTGCTTAGCTGGGTGACAGAGAACGCCAAAGTCTGTCACTGTGGGATTGATCTTCAGGTGTGCACTTTGTATGCGGGCATGGGTGGAAGAAGGTCACTCCTAAGGTTTGGGATGCCCTCAGTACCACTGACCTTTAGATATAATTGGGCACCATCTGCATGTTGGTGGAGTGAGATGTCAGGGTAACTAAGAAGTGGTCACAATGGCCTCATGTACACATAAAAGATCTCCGAACAGAGAAATTAGACCTGTGGGTCTCTGCAGGTGGTTAATCAGTGGTCTGACCTGAAGCTGTCCATCTGGATGGCTTGGTAGCTGTCCAAGATACACGATGCAAACCTGTGCATTATCATTTTCCTTACTTCAGTTTACACAACCCATAACAGTGCATAATTAAAACAACACATTCAGTTGTTATAACATGTAAAATAATATCTCTCAGATACACATTTATGGCAGTCAATTAAAACCAACCTCATTGCTAAAAATGTAATTAAAAGTTATAAAGGTTAAAACTGCAAGACAAAAAATTGAAAGCAGCGAATCTTAAAGAGTATAATTTTGACTAATTATTTCGGCAAAATACACTCACAATAACTTTGGATGTTAAATACTAGCATTCAAATACTAATTTAATATTGTTTTCAATGTGTGAATTTTGCATCTAGCTAATAGTCTTATCGCTTGAATCTTCTTTCCCTAAGCAGTGAGATTAATGTTCTACTTCTAATCTCCTTCTATTCGGGAGAAAGGAATGTAAAATGCATCAATGTTTCTAACTAGGTTAGGCAAAAAGGGCATCAAAATGTTAAATCTAATTCACACCCAGGAAGAGTAAGCCAACCAATCAGGTAGCTGGAACAGCAGTTACACTTCCTTCATCTGCCACATTTGTGGAACCACTTTATCATTTGCCCGAGCCAAGTTAGACACTTTGGCAGGGTTTATATATTGACCGATTATGGAATCCCTGGTGAGGAAATGCTAATGTTTCCTTAATGATTGGCTAATAATGTGATTGTCAAAGCATTATTGCATGACAAAGCTCACTTTTTACTTTTTATAATTGTGTCTATGATATTAATAAAATATGATTCTATATATTCTACTGACTGAGCTTATCCTTTCTTTCCACATATTTGAGTCAATTTAAGTAGTTAAACAATATTAAATTTGCTCTGACAATCACATTATTAGCCAATCATTAAGGAAACATAGGATTGCTTGTTACCAACAAGTCAGTAATTGTATGGGTCAGGAAAAGTATTTAGAGCAAATCCAAAATCCCAATGTTCAGGCCTTTTATGTTAGGTTCTGTCTTGGCTCCTTGCCCTTGGCACAGAAGGTGGTGAGGTGGAAAGGAGGTTAACAACGTGCCCGCAGTTTTTCCAACTCGTCATCAGGCAACAAATAAATCTAAATTATGACAGTAGGGGCAGGTCTGTTTTTGATAAACGAACACACTCCGTTTTGCCCTGGTAGCAATGCAAATGCATGAACAGAATTATGCAAAAGAATAATGTGTGACTATAAAGTAACCAGAAGCTGCATATCATATCATGAGACTCTGTAATTCCGTCCCATACTAGGGGATGCTTGATAATGGGCCCACACAACTATGTCTGGCTGGCAATGAATCAGTATGAACAGAAGTGGGAAAAGAATAATGTGTAGCGAGGAGGTAACATATACATCCAGGTCACGTTATGAGGCATCGTATCACTATGTACAAAGAGATGTGTACGAAGATGAATGTATTATGACGTGGTTTCAATCATGAACAAGCCCCTTTTGCCTGTACAAAGAACCTAAACTATGTTGGGCTCACTATGTATCTGTACAAACAGAAAGGGGAAAGAACAATGTACAGTAATGAGGTAACATATACATCTAAGCCACGTTATGATGCATCGTACCTCTATGTGCAAAAAGAAGTGCACAAAGCGGAATGTACAATGATATGTTTGTTAATCATGTGTATTGCCTATCTGCCTGCACTGATAACCAAAGGAGAGGTAACATGTGACATTGTGAGTTTGAAAAAATAGTAGAACACCAGGAGAAACCCACAGCACAAGCGTGCTCCCACCTCCCCCTGTACCCGTGCCTACAGTAGAGACACTAATCCTCACCGCTCGGCCGCACCTACACTGATCGTGTGCGCGTGCGCAACACACACAAAGACGGAATTCGGTTCCCTTTAAATGAGCAGCACACATTACTCCCATGCATGCGCCAAGCAGCAAACAGCGCTATTTCCTCAGCAAGCTGCAGCTACGGAGACCGGTGAGTTTGAGACTGCAAGTCCCAGGGGCTAACAAAGCACACAGCATTTATGCCACAACTAGGCTCTCCTTAATCAGACTCTCACCACTGAGAGTAACCAACTCGTCTCCCATAAGTAATTGACGTCTCACACGGTCAGTGGCGTTGCTAGGGTGGGGCTAAGGGGGCTATAGCCCCTGATCTTTTGGTTGTAGCCCCGGATAGAATCTCAGGAGCTACAGCCAAAAGACTAGCTAGCCCCCAGTCCCAAAAGTTCCGACATCAGCTTAGCCCCGGGTCTTTTTCAGACCTGGCAACTCCCCAGCACACAGTAATCGTGCCGTTCTGTTAACAAGTCAAATTCGATGCGCCTTTCAAAGCTTGCCTCCACGCCGTCTGCACTGACCGTAAGACAGTCACAGAACACAGGGTTCACGTTATGCGACTCCCTACCGTTCACTGGGCAATTAAGTATTTGGCAACTGTATATTATAGGGCAGGAGCTCTGCACCATAGCCCACAAACTAGAAACAGATCACAGTTAACATTGGTAACTATAACTTAGCGAGTACCAGTGCAAGTTATTTGTTCGTTACAAAACACTTTACCTGATATTCATTATCTTGTCCCATAATCAGCAAGAAACGGACCGGATCCTAGACACACAGGATCACATTCATCTAAAGCGCACAGATGGCGCATGAAGCATAATACTTATACAGCCACCTGCGACTCTGTAAAGAAATCCTGCAGGTAGGATACAGCACAACACACATTCCAGGAAATATGGTCCCTGCAGAGATACATCAAGTTTCTAATTTGTACGTCCTTACCTTTAGATGTCCCTCCACTGTGATACATCACGGACACCACCAAGTCCTCCACACTCGTCCTGAAGACGGCACCTGAAGACTAGCAACCCACAGGCAGCCAGAAACACCACTGAGTGTCGACTAGATAAATGTGTAGACAGTCATACCACATTTGAAAAGTCACCGGATGTACTAACTCACACTGCATAAACTGTATGCCAGTTGTATTTGTGTTAGGCTAAGATGAGATGCCTAGAACAGTACACTATTACCCAATGATTACGAACAACAAAAGGCATTTGGATGATAACTCTGTAAAGCTATTTTTATTATGTTTTATGAAGTACATGAATAAAATTGTTTTTGTATGATAAGCAACCAGGGTGTTCTCTGATTACAGATCACCTGTAGGGGTCTGTATTAGTGTGTTGAAACCATACCAGGCCAGAGCCAGATAGGTGAGGTAGCCTAAGTCCCTGTAACTATTATATTTCACTCCCTCATGACTTAGGCCCCCCTTACCAAAAAAGAGGACTACTTTACCCCCTTATATTACTAATAGTTTCTTCTTGATCCACCATCACTGTTCTATTGGTATATATTTCTAAGATCAATCACCAATGTCTTGCATTATTGCTTTTAATTTGATCTCTAGGCAATCATTTTTGTGTCACTAGACAAATGTTCTTAAGAACATTGAGAACCTCACTTTCTTCCTCAGTAGTGGCTACCATTTTGTGACACCTCAGAACGTATACTCAATGAGAAGGGGACGTTTTGCCAAATATATATGTGGAATTCAGCCTGCTGTGTATTCACATCTAAATGAGTCCCTTCTATCAGCAGACTATGACCAAGCTTGGACTGATGTGACACTTGCATCAGATGTTATTTTCTTGGGGCAGCTTTTTTATCACCTCTTGGTGCATGTTGCATTCAGTCCAAGACTTAAAAAGAAAAATCCAAACATACATCCCTATTTCAGTTTCCAATGTGACCAAGTAGCACGATCAGGATGACTCGTGTGAATCTTGCAGACAATGCAGCAGCATATGTGTTTTCCTCATGCTGCCGTGCATTTTAGTTATTGCACTCTCAAGGGTTCCGTATTGCTTTTGGACTTTTCTTTCTGGCTCTGTATATTGCCCTATTCCCCAGTGATCATCCAAATCTGCCTATTCATGAAAGGGAGAAGAAAAATATGATTGTATGGAGAGGAACCACATATACCTCTGCTATGGATCATAATAATGTATTTCCTATATAGCGCTACACCCCCATAGGTCTCAGAGTGCTGCAATAAAAGAAGACAATATTACCCCACAGAGTGGTACTCTATTTGTTGTCCTTGGAAAAAGTAAAGGCTGAGTTGACCCTGCTGGGATTCGAACATGCCACAGCAGACTTGGCACAGATATCAGGGTGAGCGCTTAGCTCACTGTGCTATCTGACAGACTATAGGCCTCATTACGAGTCCGGCGGTTACCCTGCCGGTGCTACTGGTGGGTTGCTGCCGGACTCGTAAAATTTACTGGCACCTAGCTTCCCGGTGCTACAGCGACATTACAAGTCCCGGAGAAGCGGGAGCTATGTGTCGGTAAAAGGTTGTTCCCCATTCCTGTAGAGTCCCATAGGACTCCATGGCAATGGGTATATGGAAGCACCGGCATCGTTCTTAACGGTGCTGGTGCTTCTGTGACGGGACTGCCTCCCGTGGCCGCTGTGCCCAGCAGGGTCAGACCTGGTGGCCATGGCGGCTCTGGCAGGCAGACGTGTAATATGCTGATCCGGAAACAAAGGTGACGGTAAGCTTACCGGCACCCTTGTTTCCAGACTGGCAGGGTCATAATGAGGCCCTATGTCTCATTATTACTCATGTCTGCTATGCTCTAATGGGGCCTTTTTTGAAAAATGTTTATAGCATGTAGGGGACCACCAGGCCGGGCTCCAGAAATATTTATCTGGGTGGGCCAAGTTCGTGATGAAGGGGCCCCAACTTCCATTGGGTGTAGGTGCAGGAGTACCCTACAAAAGTGTTTCCATTATATTTCTCAGATCCATGATCCAGCAAAAAATGTCTACTCGGATCTGGTAATATACATTTGCACCTTGTAAATGGTTTTAACTGCTTTCAAAGTTGCATAAGCATGGATTCAAACCAAGATTGTTAGGACCAAGGGTAGCACATTTAGCTGCAAGACCACTTGAATGTCTGATAAAGATGCTTGTTAGGATTGGAATCCGTGGCAGATGTAAGGCAAAGGATGCTTGGGCAAGGACGACAGGTGGCCCTGGGTAGGTGGGGCATGGGTGTGGAACTTATAATTTTACATGTATTTAGATTGTCTTTTTCTACTATTGGATCTGTGTGTTTAAGGTTATTACTCTGCTGGAAACAGCCTGTTGACCTCATTTGGTTTTGCTGATATAAAGTGATTTGCCCAGGTTCACTCAATGGGCCTCATTACGAGGTAGGAGGTAAGGGATTACTGGCACCGGTAAGGGTGCCGGTGCCGGTAATCCCTTAGCTCCACATTCTGAGGTCCCTTAGCGGGTCCCTTCCTTAACGCCTGGTCTGACCAGGTGTTAAGGATGGGACCCGCTAAGGGACTTCAGAGCTAATAACGGTACCGCAAATTGCAGTACTGTTATTAGCTACTTCCCCATTCCCATTGAGCCCTTTGGGGGCTAAATTGGGGATGGAGAATGGTCATCAGAATGGGGATTTACCTGGTCCTCCAAGGTTGGAATGACCAGGTAAGTACCCATTCCGAGAACCCAGACCCGTTATGCGGTAAGGGGGTAGCCATGGTGCTAATAGCACCATGGCTACCTCCTACCTCGTAATGAGGCCCAATGTGTTCAAGTAGGAAATCTGTGCCTCCACCTGCTCATCCCTGCAATCACAAGCTCTCTACTGCGCCTTCCAAAGTCTTCTACTCGCTTCTTCCATCTGCTCCTTTCTGTTCTTCCATAGGCTCCCTAACTACTTTGACCTTCCATTCAGTATTTACTTCATCTTCCATCCACTCCCCCATCTCATTAAGGACATCTATTGCCAAAGCATGAAAAAGTAAAACTGTATACTGCAGAACCATTAACAAGAGACTGGGAGATTAATCACAACAAATCATTACCTTAGAACAAAAGAGTTGTACTTTATTTAATATAATGCTATAAATGAGCTACAAAAACAGTACATTGCAAAAGAGCAGAAAAATAGTGTGGCAATATCAATCTCCCTATCTTCTCTTCCCATCTGCTCTCCCCTTTCTATTCTGTTCACTCCTTCACTTTTCAGCCCTCAGTCACCTTCCATCAGCTCCCCCTAAGCACCAGTCCCATTTACCCCCACTCCCACCTACCTCGCCCTACTCGCACCATGTCTTCTTGGCCTGGCTGGGGAGAATCAATGATGATTCCACCTGCTCCTCTGCACGTGCTGAGCAATGAGGCCCCCAGGCCAGATTCTTTCCCAAATGGTGCGCACTAAACAATGCCTTCTGTGAGACACAGAGACACAGACTCAAAAGTAACAGTTTGAAAACCTTTATTATTAAACTTTGTGGAGTTGGTGTAATGCCTATCTGGCCCTAACTCTAAGGAGGTTGTTACCTCAACTGATGTTTCTAAACGCCATCAATGTCCGTAAGTCCAAAACCAAAATTTGTCTGTGTACAAACCTATGCTTGCGCTCACTCTTAAACCAAATGTGTTAGGGGGTCTTATTAAAGGAAAAATGGGGATTAACAAGGAAATGTGAACCACAGTTAGTTTCAGGTATTCTTACCAATTGGTGTAGTTCTGCCAGTTACAAATAGTTAACCTGGAAAGGGTTGCCCATGGAACATTCCATGTAGGGCTCTTGCAGCAGGTCAATGGAGTTCACAATGTCTCTGGGTCTCTTGGGGTTCCCTTCCGCAAGCTTTGTTCGTTCCAGTTCCAAACAAAAAGAGACAGTTCATGTTAGGCCTCTTAGGGTTCCCTTCCCCAATCCTAGGCCCTTCTGGTCTCAATCAAACAAAATGTTCCTCCTTTCAGGATGTACCTTTCACTGTACAGTTCTATAATGCAGGTAGTATCAGAGATTTTCAAGAACGCTGGGTTCTTTGCTCCACCCAGGCATGACCACTTGGGCCTCATTACGACCCTGGCGCTAAGTGAAAAACGATGGCGGTAAATGCTTACCGCCATCGTTTTCCGCCAGGTCCGATCATGACCCGTGACCGTTAACTACGATGCCATTAGCGGCATCGTAGTTAACGCTGCCGCTAACTGCGCAAAGGGTGCGCGCACGCGACCGCCCACACCGTACTTAGCGCCATGGCGGAAAGGTACGCAAATGCCGACCCAAGTGGACATGCACCTAACGCCATCACCCAGCCCGTTAAGTACCTTACCGCCATGGTGCAAATAACGCCATCGCGAACCAACCGTAAAGGGCCATGTTAAGTGAATGCAGCTGCCACAGGTGCACAGAAACAGCACAGGTGAAGGCAATACAGACTCAGGGAAGCACAAAAAGAGCACACCCCACCCCTTCCCACACCCAGTCACACTCCACAATGATACCAATACGACTAGCAATGTTGGGGCTGGAGGACCCGATAGCAATGCATGTGCTACAAAAGCAACAACAACAACAGGCAGCACAGAGGAGACGCAGGAGGAGAAGGAGGGCAAGGCAGGCCCAGCAAGCCCCACCAGCACAGCCAGTGCCACCACGCAGGCAGCCCCCAATCCCACGCATCAGAGCCAATCCATTCAACCTCACTGCTGAGCAGATCCACACCCTGTACCGTTTGGACCGGGACACCATCACCGCCATCGTAGACATGACACACAACGACATCGTCAGCATGATAGAAAGTCCAACCGCCATCCCCCCCCTACTGAAGGTAGTGTCTGTACTCCACTTCCTGGCCACAGGCACCTATCAGCACACAGTGGGGCACCTGCATGGCATTTCACAACCATTATTCTCACGAACACTCATCCAAGTGCTCGATGCCCTCCTCAAGCACACAGACGACCACATCTCATTACCACGGACTGCCCAGGAGATTGCAAACACCAAAGTGGGTTTCCATGCACTAGCCGGCATACCCGGTTGCATTGGTGCCATCGACTGCACCCATGTGGAATTGGTGGTTCCACGTGCCATGGAGGTACCGTACCGCAACCGGAAACAGTTCCACTCAATCAACGTGCAAATGGTCTGTGACTCCAACAAGATCATCACACATTGTTGTGCCCGATTCCCCGGATCAACCCATGATTCTATGGTCCTGAGGAACTCCACAATACCACGCTACATGGAGCGACATGCATGCCCAAGATCCTGGCTACTCGGTGAGTCCAATGTCATGGAAGTGGGCAGGTGAATGACGTACCGATGCATACTCCACCTGGCTGAAAGGGGGGGGGTGATGCATACTCCACCTGGCTGAAAGGGGGGGGGATGATGCATACGCCACCTGGCTGTGAGTAACACAGAGAACGGAGACAGAGGATGGGCACTCACAATGCACACAACCCCTCTGCATACATTGGGTGATGGCATGCAAAACAGGCCATGGGAGCCATGAGCATATACTGGTTGCATTGTGTGAATCAATTAGTGCATGTAGAAGAGAGCCAAAGTAACAGTTGGATGCGAGCCATGGTGGAACATCATGTTCCTGATCAGACAACATGACTGACACATACATTCTCGCCTACATACAGGTGATGCAGGCTATCCCCTGAAGAGGTGGCTCCTTACACCAGTCCGGAACCCGCAGAACCAGCACGAGGAGGACTTCAACCGTGCACATACACGTACTCGTGTGGTCATAGAGCAGATATTCGGCCTATTGAAGGCACGGTTCCGAAGCCTCAGCAGGTCTGGTGGGGCACTCCTGTATGGCCATGAGAAGGTGGCAAAGATCGTCATGGCATGTGTCATGCTACACAATATGTGCGTCAGACGGAATGTGCCCCTGCCCCCTGACGCAGAACTGCAACCACCTGACGATGAGGATGAGGAGGGTGCAGATGGGGCGGCACCCCATGGAGGAGGCGATGCACAGGAGGGGCGTGCAATGCGCCAAAGTATCATCGACCACTGCTTCTAGCACACACGGCTGGTGTTTATCACATGGAGACTGCACTTGGGGCACTGTGTGTCTCTGGGACATGCACACTGTGGACTGTACACCAATAAAGCACACATACGCAATGAAAATGTCCACACATTACTTTTTTTGAAAGAAAAAAGTGTATTGAAACTATGAAATGTCGTGTCACACCCCCTCCCACCTCCCCCCTGCACACCCCAACACACCCCCTCCCACCTCCCCCCTGCACACCCCAACACACCCCCTCCCACCTCCCCCCTGCACACCCCAACACACCCCCTCCCACCTCCCCCCTGCACACCCCAACACACCCCCTCCCACCTCCCCCCTGCACACCCCAACACACCCCATGTAGGTGTCAACAGATGCCTGTGACAGTGGCCACAGGCTGTTACAAGCCCCCTCTCCCGGCCCCCGGGGCACCCCTGGCTGTGGAGCGCAGGTTACGTCCGGAACGTCGCACGGGGCTGCTCTGTGCAGAACTGGCAGTGGAGGATGTCCCTGGCTGCCCCCGTGCATGCACGTCCTGTAGGGTGTGGGTGTGCTCAGTGAGCGCACGACGCAAGCTGGCAAGTTCAGCACAGATGTCCCTGGACATGGCCTGCATGGCATCCCTCAGGGTGGCAGTGCTCTGTGCTACTTCGGCCCTTAGGGTCTCCGTGGCCTGTTCAATGGTAGACCTAGCCCCCACATATTCCGCGGCATGCTCATTCAGCATCGTGGACAGTTGATGCTGCCGTTCTGTGATGTCCTCGAGGGACTGCTGGCCCTGCTGGCCCATGGCCAGTGCTGGTGGAGTGATGGAGGGGCTGCTCCCCTCCTGTGGAGTGTGGACAGGGCATGGGGTGGAAGGCCACTCCTCTACCTCTGTGTGCCCCTGTGTGTGATCCTCATGGGGGCTGGCGTCTGAGAAACAGGGGGAATGTAGTAGGTCAGTGGGGCTTCTGACCTCGTGCTCCATGTCTGAGTCTGAACATGCAGCTGTTGCAGCTGTCTCACCGATGTTGCTGCTGGCCGCTGACCCCGTGCCCTCTGTGGCAGGCAATGTCGGTGGAGGTGGAGCAGCTGCTGCTGGCCTGCTGCCTACAGGGGTGCTTTCCGGTGGGACGTGCGGTATGCTTGCAGTGGGACCTGCTTGTTGTGGGGTCTGCCTCACTGCAGCTGAGGTTGAGGGTGCAGGGAAGTTATTGATGGCCTTCTTGGCTCTCTTCGGCGCAGGGGTGTCCTGGTCCTCTGGGTGTGAATCTGTGCCTGTGGTGGAGCAAAGGAGGGAGGGCGTTATTGATGGGTCTGCGGACTTTGGAATGACAATGATTGACATTATTCTGGTCAGTAGATGAGGCAGATTTCAGGCAGTGCCATGCAGGTTGTCTCCTTTTAGTGTGGAATGTGGATGCAGGTATGCGGGTGCCAGCAGTGTATACAGGGTGGTGCTCGCATGTGGCTATGGGCAGTGTTGATATGTGTTGCATTTACACTGTAGGGCAACCTTGTGCTACACATGATTGGACTGCAGTGACTATGGCATGTCTTGTTTGAGGCACCTACCTTCATCGCCTGATGTCGGAGCTCCCCTTTCCATCCCTC